>NC_054503.1:6285199-6567699 GCF_017639515.1 Carcharodon carcharias
CAACAGGGGATTTCTGTGTTTGTCATCTCAAATCCCTGCTTTAGTTGATGCTGTTGGCAGCCTGCTTGCTACTGCTCCTGCTTGGGCACACCTTGCTGGCTGAAGCAGGTCCTATGACCTCTGCCACCTAGACAAACAAGGGCACCAAGGTGCACAGGAACACCACCACCTCAGTCTCACACCTCCCCCATCTTGGGGACATGCATCAATCTCCTCCCTCTGTCGCTGGGCCAAAATGCTAAATCTCCCCACCTCCACACTGAGAGCACCTTCCCCATGAGGGTTGCAGGGGTTCAAGCAGGCAGCTGGGGGCATCTGGGAAGTTGTCGACAAGTGCTGTACCTAACTAGTGACCCTCATGCCCCAAGAAGCATTCTGACTCATCACTAGTCAAGTTCAGTCATTACAGGTCAACAAAGCAGAACAAAAGCTGTGTAATCATCTGATTCAGCAATACTGCAAACTCTGCTTGTTTCTGGTCACTGGGGCACCAATGTCTGAGGGCTGAGTTATGAGGAAAGGTTAGAAAAATTGTGCCTCTTTCTGCTCGAGGTAACTGTGTGGAAACATGGGCAACTAGGATTGAAATAGAAAATGTTAATCATGGGCCTGGGTTTGAAGAGCTACACAATTAAGACATCAATCGCAGGACTTTGACGTATTGATGAGACTGTCGGGTGTTATGTGGGGTGACTGTGCATTTCTTCCCTTTGTGCAGATCTCTGCAGACACCGCATTCTTTCCATGGTTCTGTAGTGGTGTTCTGTGGTCCCCAACACCCCAGTTACAGACTTTTCAAATCTGTGTGAATGGGCGCTAGTTGACGTGTTTTGATTTGCGTACTCTCTTTGTGATGTTCAGGGGTGGTTGCAGGACTACAGCCATCATTTTTATAAACGTTTATCATTTAGAAATGGCACGAGTAGGCCATTTGACCTGTTGAACCTGTTCCACCCGCCGTTCATTAAATAAGACCCTTGACTCCCTTGTCAATCAAAAATCTAACTCACTCAGCCTTGAATGTATTCAATGACCCAGCCTCCACTGCTCTGTGGGGAAGAGAATTCCACAGACTAAAGAACCTCAGAAGAAATTTCTCCTCATCTATCTTAAATGGGCGACCCCTTATTTTTAAATTCCCAATAAGGGGAAACATCCAGTCAATATCCAACCTGTCAAGCCCCCTCAGAATCACCTCTTATCCTTCTAAACTCCAAATGAGTATGTCCAGCCTGATCAACCTTTCCCTTCATCCCAGGACTTGAGTGAACCTTCTCCCAGAACTGCTTTGAATGCAAGAAGACTGAAACTGTACATGGTAATCCAGATGTGGTCTCACCAACAACCTGTACGGTTGTAGCAAGACTTCCTGACTTTTATACTCCATCCCCTCCTCACAATAAAGGTCAGCATTCCATTTGCCTTCCAGAAACTGAACTGGACCAGCCATATAAACACTGGCTACAAGAGCAGGTCAGAGGCTGGGAATTCTGCAGTGAATAACTCCCCAGAGCCTGTCTGCCGTCTACAAGTCGCAAGTGTGATGGAACACTCTCCACTTGCCTGGATGAGTGCAGCTCCCCAAACACAAGAAGCTTGACACCATCCAGGACAAAGCCCACTTGATTGGCACCCCATCCACCACCTTCAACATTCACTCCCTTCACCGCAATGCACAGTAGCTAGCAGCAGTGTGTACCAACTACAAGTTGCACTGCAGAAACCCACCAAGGCTCCTTGGGCAGCACCTTCCAAACACATGACTGCTACCATCTAGAAGGACAAGGGCAGCAGACACATGGGAACACCACCACTTGCAAGTCCCTCCCCCAACGCCCCCGCCCAAGCCACCATCCTGACTTGGAACTATACTGCTGTTTCTTCACTGTCGCTGGGTCAAAATCCTGGAACTCCCTCCCTAACAGCACTGTGGGTGTACCTACACCACATGGACTGCAGCAGCTCAAGAAGGCAGCTCACCACCACCTGGAGGGTGATTGGGGATGGGCAATAAATACTGACCTAGCCAGCAAAGCCCACATCCTGTGAATAATGAAAATCACTTGCTGTACCTGCATTCTATGTATAAGGACACAGATCCCTCTGCTGTGGAATTCTGCATCTGTCTCCATTTAATAATCTGCATTTCTATTCTTCCTGCCAAAGTGGTCAATGAGAGAGTTTCAATGAATAGATTATTCCATAAGTACAGATCAGCAAATACCTGGGTGCTGTGTATGGTCTTCAAACCCCTATTATCCTGTGATATTTGTGTACTTGAGTGCTTGTGGGTTAAGGTTAATGCTATATGGGGTGTGGAACCATAATCAGCACCACATCGAGAAAAGGTTAAGCTGACTGGCGTGCAAGCCTGCCTTTTTGAATGCAGGTTTACAGGGCTGTTTTTACACTTGTGTTCAGAGACCCTAGGGGACTGGACTTGGAAACTGGAAGTGTACAGATCTCCCAGTTCTTGTTCCCACAGTGAATCCAAAGCATTGAAAACACATGTTGCTGCAGCAAATGACTGGAAGGCAAGACTTCTCCACTAAGCAGGGCACTGGCTTTTACACAGCGCACAGCTGTTTGTTTGACCAGGTTTTAGTGATTGTTTTGAGGGGTGAATACTAGCGCAGGGCACCAAAGAAGAGTTGTTGTTGGATCTTACCTTCCCCCACTTCCCAAGAGTTGTTTAATGTTTCATTGGCACCTCTGACAATGCAGCATTCCCTCCATACTGGATGTGCCAGCCTCTAATATAAGTTCGAGTCCCCAGGGTGGAACTTGAACTCGTGACCTTCTGGCTCAAAAGTGAGAGTGATACCAACTGAGCCAAGCTGACACCTATTCAGAGCAGGCACAGCAGAGGATGAGGCCATTCGGCCTGTCTAGTCTGTGCTGGCTCTTTTTTTCAAGGTGTGATCCAGTTAGTCCCACTCTTTTCCAATATCTCGGCAATTTTTTCTCTAGTATTTATCCAATTCCATCTTGAATGTGCATCACCATCTTGTCAAGCAATGCATTCTAAATCCTAACCACTCGGTTTTTCCCTGTGATAACTCAGATTCCTAACCAGAGGCACAGGCAGTGATGACAATCAACTCTTCAGTCCCTGGAAATGGCTACTCTTCACTTTCTAAACCCTTCATGGCCTTAAACCCCTATCAAACCTCCTCTTTGCATTCTCCACTCTAAGGAGAGCAGCCCTAGCTTCTCCAGTCTATCCATGTAACTGGAATCCCTCATGCCTGGAAGCGTTCTAGTAAATTTCTTCCATATCCTCCTTCTCATTCCTTCACATGCTACTTAGTGGTGCCCAGTATTTGGACACAAACTCTGGCCTGCACTGAACTAGTGTTTCATATAAGTTTAACGCAACTTCCTACCTTTTGTAATCTAGACCTCTGTTAAAAGACTTTATGCTTTGTTAATCTGCCCCTCCAGTTTCCAAAGATTTGTGAGCATGCACCCAACTTGAATAGTACGTGCTAAATGGTACTATCTGTCCTTGTTCTCCTTTTTTTTGGTTTTCCCCTTATGTTTCTGTGGCTTAGTGGTTAGCACTTTCTTCTGAGTCACAGAGCTCTGGGTTCAAGTCCCACTCCAGGCCTTGAGCACAAAAATCAAGGCTGACGCTCCAGTGCGGTACTGAGGGAGCACTGCACTGTCAGAAGAAATGTTTTTCAAATGAGATGTCCAAGACTGCGTCTGCCTGCTCCGGTGGATGTAAAAGATCCCATATTTCAACGTGGAGAAGAGGGGGAGTTATCCGTGCTGTCCTGGCCAACCTTTATCCCACATCCAGCATCAGCAAAATCAGTTTATCTGGTCATTATCACACTGCTGTTTTGTGGGAGCTTGCTGCGTGCAAATTGGCTACTGTTTCCAATAACAGCGATTCCACCTCCAAAAGTACTTGACAGTAAAGAGTGCTTTGAGACGTTGCATTGGGTGTGAAAGGCACTATATAAATGCAAGTTTAAGTTCCCTGCTACAGCCTGCCCCTTCTGCCAGCCTGTGCAAATCCATTACTATCTTCCTCGACTGTATATCCAAATTTGTTATCTGCAACTCAATTGTACCTTGTACCTGCAAATCATTAACGTTTAGTACTGCTGAAGAAGAGACTTTTTTTTGCCAAAGTTCTTTGTCTTGCACTCATCAAGACAATTCCCAAGAAAATGCCAATGTCAGGTCTGGAAAAAAATTCATGCTGTATGAGGAGAGTGTGCTGATTGGTACTGCAATGAAGAATGCACCAGTTGATGGTGACTGACGGTTAACTGCTGAGCATTCAGTTGCCACCAACTGGTGCGTTCTCCATGGCAATGGCTTTACGAATCAGAGTCCACTTGCCAATCAGCACTTTTTTTTTCTCAGTGTAAGTGCATTTTCCCCCGATGTTGGCAGTTACTTGCGAATTGTCCTGATGAGCGCAAGACACACAGTTTCGATAAAGTTCTGTACTATCAAGCAATCATTAATGTTTAATAGGTCCACGGGGCCAGTTGCAGGTAGAAGTAACAAAGGTTGATCCCTGGCTGCTGAGGAAGGTCATCACAAGACACTGCAGACCGGTATAGCTAATGCTAATAGCAGAGGGAATGAAACAGCAATAATCTTAGTCTTGGCCAAGAGGGCAAAGTGCCAGAGTGTGATGGGAGCATTAAATACTTGCGTTCGCCACACTGGGGTGTTGGTACTGGGAGCATTGAGTAGCTTCCTGGGTTACAGTGAGAGGCTGGGAGCATGTGGGAATCTCTGGCTAACCCCAAGTGTCCGTCTCTTTTTTCAGGTTATGACTTTGCAGCGGTGCTGGAGTGGTTTGCAGAGCGGGTTGACCGCATCATCCTGCTGTTCGACGCCCACAAGCTGGACATCTCGGACGAGTTCTCGGAGGTCATCAAGGCCATGAAGAACCACGAGGACAAGATCCGGGTGGTCCTAAACAAGGCCGATCAGATCCACACGCAGCAGCTGATGCGGGTGTACGGGGCGCTGATGTGGTCACTGGGCAAGATCATCAACACGCCAGAGGTGATTCGTGTCTACATTGGCTCCTTCTGGTCTCAGCCGCTCCTCATCGCCGAGAACCGGAAGCTCTTTGAGGCCGAGGAGCAGGACTTGTTCAGAGACATCCAGAGCCTGCCGAGGAATGCGGCTCTGAGGAAACTAAATGACCTGATCAAGAGAGCGCGGCTGGCTAAGGTACAGAGCCTGGGGTGGGTGTGGCAGGGCAGGAGAGCCGTTCTGGCCTGGTTGCTGAATTAAAACAGCACCATCACACTGCGATTTCTTCTTTCTTCCCCCACAAGTTTTGTACCGAAGGAATGGGAATGAACCGTACACCCCACCGAGCCTGCTCCACCACCTGGTGCCATCGTGGCTGATCTTGGGCTTCAACTCCACTTTCCCTCCCGCTCCTCATATCCCTCAATTCCCTGAGACCCCGAAAGTCTGACTATCCCGCAGCCTTAAATCCATTCAGTGACGGAGCATACACAACCGTCCCGGGGTAGAGGGTTCCAAAGATTCTCAACCCTCAAAGAAATTTCTCCTCACCCCAGTCCGACATGGCCGACCCCTTATCCTGGGACTGTGCCCCTGTCTTTTAGACTCCTCAACCAGTGGAAACGATCCCTTGGCATCTACGCGATCAAGTCCCCCTCAGAATCTTGTACGCTTCAATGAGACTGCCCCTCGTTCTTCTAAACTCCAGACAACCGGGACCCAGTTTACTCAGTCCCTCATCACAGGATAGCCCCCCTCATCCCAGGGACCAATTTAGTGAACCTTCGCAGTACCACCCCCAGTGTTTTAAGATAGGATTTGCCTCATTTGCCCACGTTTGAGGAAGCCCTTCGCTTGCTAGTGCTCTCCCTCTCTCTTGCACTCCCTTTCCTCCTTGTAGCATATCATCTGACTCACGAGCTGTTGCGAAATGACTTCTCACATCCTTGCTCTTTACGTGAACTCTTACAAAATGTTTCCTGAACAGCTGAGTTGCAGGAACTTGTGGATGCTGGGATTATCTCTTTGTGGTCGGAGAGCTTCTTAGAATCACATAGGCTCCCATAGCGTCCCTTTCAGTTCGCAGCCAAGTACCTCGGTGCTTGTTCTTATGCGAATCTAGGTATTCAGCAGGAGTGGTCAGGTAGCATCGCACCCAATCCTATCCTCGCTGCACTTTGAAATTTCTATCGCTCCTTTTACCATCTCGGGGCATCCCAAAGCTTCCCAGCCAATGAAGTACCTTTTTTCCCCCAAAGTGCAGTCAATGTAATGTAGGAAGTGCAGTAGCCAATTTGTGCGCAGCAAGCTCCCACAAACAGCAATGAGTTTTTTTTTAATCCATAAGGGATACAGGGGGGAAAAAAACTCCCTTTCTTCTCTTCAGAATGGTAGTCGTGGCATCTTTTACATCCACCTGAGGGGGCAGATGGCCTCTGTTCAATGTCTCTGACTGCATCTCCAGCAGTGCAGCACTCCCTGGATGCTGGCACTGGGTGGCGTCAACCTAGATTCTGGGCTCGTGTCTTTGGAGTGGGACTGGAACCTCCCACAGGACTGTTGCCCACTAAACTGAGCTTTGTAGTCCTGAGATGGTTAACTGGAGGGTGTGATCAGGTTTCTATAGGTAGCACTCCCTAAGCTATGCATGTGCTAGAATAACTAGTGCCTGATCCATTC
Source organism: Carcharodon carcharias (assembly GCF_017639515.1). Classification (NCBI taxonomy): domain Eukaryota; kingdom Metazoa; phylum Chordata; class Chondrichthyes; order Lamniformes; family Lamnidae; genus Carcharodon; species Carcharodon carcharias. The sequence continues at coordinate 6,291,890 of NC_054503.1, forward strand.
TGCATTCCCAATGTTCTTAAATATGTTTCTATCCTATGCTATGCAGCCTTGAGTTATGGAGCTGTGATTGGGGGGTGGGGCAGGGGGGGGAAGAGCACTGATTATATCCAACTGTCTGCTGTATATGGTGCAGGCTTGGCCCAGAGTGTGGGAAACAGTACTCTCCTTGGTTTGTCCTCTGACTGTTGGCTGACTCTCACCCATGGGACCAGCTTGTGCAGCTACAACCAGGTACTGAGCAGTCGGTCCATTACCATGCCCTGCTCGGATTAACTGGGGAAGATAATCTTAGCTGCAGGAAACCTCATTGTTTGGTTGGACGTGTGGCTGTGCTGGCTGCTGCACTGAAGGCTGCTCTGGTATCGGTACCTTCAGCTACTTGGGCCTGAAGCTCTGGAAATCTCCTCCTCCCCTCCACCCCCTGTCCTCCATTTTAAGGCCCAGCTTTTGGCTACTTGCATGGCTCAGTGTCAAATTTAGTTACTCTTGCTGTGGAACCTCAGGAGTTTTGCGACCTTAAAAGATGCCGTATAGATACAAATGGCCCTTAAGGGACATCTATAGACAGCAGAGTTCAGAGGCCACAAGCTTTGGGCCCCCTCTCCTCTGCTTGAGAATCCTGGCAGCTCCCTAAGCACTGGCTATAGGGGTCTTGTGATGTGAGCTGTTTCTGCTCGCGAGACTGACTGGAGGCAGCAGCCGAGCATCAGGACACAGACGGTCTGTCCTTAAAGCAGAAAAGGCCTCCGATTCATTTCCCCGTTGGGTTAATTGTAGCCATGGTCTGGGCTGCTGCATGATCCACTGGCCCAGTCTGTTACTGAATTTAGCAGTACATTCCTTTCCCCAGGCTTCCCACATTCTTCCTATCTCTCACTAAGCCTGGTCTTGAGCATTTTGTTCTCTCTCTCTCTGTCTTTCCCACCAGCCTGTTCCATGCACTGGTTGGTTAATGGTTATCTTGAATTCTGAAGATTATTGCTATTGCAGTTTGTGCATTGAATCCCTGTGTGTAAACGAATACCTCATCTACAGCAGTGCAGACTGCCTGGTGTTGGCTTGTATTGCCCCCCCCCCCAGGTTGCTGAGTCCTACTTCGGGTTTTGTTGGGTCGGCAGGGGATGGATGTGGTGGTTTGTGCTGGATTCTCTTTCCTGATATCCTTCTAACTCTTTTTTTTAAAATCCCCCAGCGTAGTATCCCACGGTAATTAAGGTTTAGCACCGTATTTATACATCCCTTGGAAGTAAAATGCCCCAAAGCACTTGACGACGCTGTTATCAAACAAGCTTTGACACCTTAGCCATAAGGAAATGTTACTGACAGTGACCAAAAACTCGGTCAAAGGTCAGTTTTAAGGAGCGACTTAAAGGAGGAGAGGGGTGTGGAAAGTTTTGGGGAGGGAATTCCAGAGCTTAGGGCCCAGGTTGCTGAAGGTAAGGCTGCCAGTGGTGCAGCATTTAAAATTTGGCGATGCTCAAGAGGCCCAAAATGGAGAAGATTAAAAATCCCATATCAATGTATCACCAACCCACTTCCTCAAACACAGGGCGTGTACAGCATGGGGTTAGCTAGAGTAAAGCTCCCACTGCTGCCCAGCCCCTGAAGTGCACTTACTTCATTTTACCAGTCCAACTTCTCTAACCATCGTCTGACCTGTGTGTTTACCAGTTTACTCCCACATGATATTTGCTCCGAACTGGTTTCGGGCTATCTCGCCTAGCCAACCTGGATTTCGCTCCATTGCTGCTTTGGCCTTTAGTGTTTGGTCCTGTCCAGCCCACAGGGCACCCGGTCCCCGTGGAGTCAGACGGTTGTGTTTCACAGGCTGTGGGGTTACGTAATGGCTGACCATCAAGCTGTGAACCTTTTATTTCCCAGGTCCACGCTTATATCATCTCGTCGCTGAAGAAGGAGATGCCAAGTGTCTTCGGTAAGGAGAACAAGAAGAAGGAGCTCATCAACAGTTTGGGAGACATTTACCAGAAAATTGAACGGGAGCACCAGATTTCGCCAGGAGACTTCCCCAGCCTGAAAAAGATGCAGGTAGGTCACTGGCTGTGGGCTATTTGGTGCTGAGATTCTCGCCCTCTCCTCCTTCCCCTGCAGTCACTGCCTCTTGAAGTGGCACCTTTCACCCCATATGTTTCCAAGCCAGACACGACTGTCTGCCAATTAGGGCCAAGCATTTAGCCATGAAACATTGTTTTAGCCATGAACACTTGGTTCCCCGTGCCCACAGGCTAGTGGAAATCTGGGACTCCACTCCCCTGCAAATATCTGTGAAGACTGGGATTCCTGGCCTCCCAAGGGTTAAATTACACAAAGCAATTCCACAAGCTAGGGTTGTATTCCATGGAATTTAGATGGGTTATTTGATTCAAGTTTGAGGTGAAGGAAAGCAGGGTAGAGAGAGAGACTATTCCTGCTGGCTGAGGAGTATAGGACTAGGGGATAGAGTCTAAAAGTTAGAGCAAGCCCTTTTGGGAGTGAGATTAGGAAACACTTTCTCTCTCACGGGGTGAAAAGTTCATAACTCTCCCGCAAAGGGCAGTTGATCAATTACTTTTTAAATCTTAAGATTTTTGTTAACCAAATTTTTTGAGGCATATGGGGCAAAGTTACAGATCGATCAGCCATGATCACATTGAATAGTGGGACAGGCTCGAGGGGCTGAATGGCCTCCCATGTGCTTGTGTTTCTACTTGTGGGGAACAGGATGTGTAGAAGAAATGCATATTAGCCATAGTCTGACTGAATGGGGCAAGCAGGCCAGAGGGGCTGAATGGCCTGTTCCCACAGAGAACCAGGAAAGCACCATACTTTGTCAGATCAGCTGGTAGTTATGCTTTTCAGTCTGTTTGGGCCAAGTTGGTTTTGACTCCTGGTATGGTGCCTGAACCTGGCCCAGCTGCTGCTCACACAGGCCCTGCGAAACCAGAGAGGCCTGGGTCACTGCAGGATTACCTTGGGGATGCGGACTAACCACGAGAGAGCAGCTCCGGAGGCAGCTTCCTTTGGATTCTCCTCCGCCGTTTGTACATTTCGTTTCTCCAGGACGTTGGCAGGTCACACCCCGCATACAAATTTTTTTTTTTCCCCTAGTGAGAATGTGCTCCTGGGAAAAGCTGGGATTTTTCTCCTCCAGTGCAGGGAAGTTTGGGGGCTTTGATAGGTGTGAGGTGGGGGTTTGAGAGAATAGGTAACATTGGATCTGTTCTGGGTTTTTTTCTTCTCTCTCTAAGTGAAAGCACTGAGGAAACGGTGGCTCTTGTGGCTTTCACAGAACTAGGGAAACCAGAAAACTTCCCTCCCCCAAAATAAAACTTAAAAAAGCTATTTTTAGTTGTCTGGCTTAAGTTGGTTGCGTGGGAGTTGCAGTTGCTCGTTCTTGTGTGCTGCCAACAAGGCAAAGTTTGACTTTAAACTCTTTCCTCCTACCCTTCAACCCTGCTGAACAGACTGTCTCTCCCTCAGTGTCTCTTTCGCAAGGTGGAATCGTTACTTTCCCCTCCGGGTTCTGTTCACTCTCATCTCCTCTTTTTTTTCTCCCCCTCCCCCACCTCGCCAAAACCACCAGTAGTGCCTGCCTGAAGTGCTGTGTGGTTACGATAATGCAGTAGGTGTCATTTATCTGGATTTTCCAAAGGCCTTCGATAACAGGTTAACGAATAAGGTCAGGGAACGTGGAGTCCAGGGGACAAGTGGCAGGATGGGTTGCTCGCTGGCTTCAAGCCCGCGAGCGGGAGACAAGGCTAATTGCTCAGACTGGCAGAAGTTGGGAAGTGGGTGTTCCACAAGGATCAGCACTGGGGTCACTGCTGTTCACAACTTAGATTAACAATTTGGAGTTTGGAATCAAAACGCAATTTCTAAATTTGTGGGTAACACCAAATTGGGGAGGGGTGAGAGGTCAAGGCTGTGGAGGATTGCAACTTATTACAGGAGGACACGAATAAACTCTCAATGGGTAAATAATTGGCTAATGAGGTTCTCAAATAAATGTGAGGTGGTACATTTGTGCAGGAAGAATAGGGACGAATAGGGATAGAGGAACAAAGGGATCTCGGTGTACAAATAACACCAATCACTACAAGTTTCACCACAGGTTAGCAAGGATAAAAAAAGCAAAACCAAACACTTGGCTTTACTTTTAGAAGGATAAGAGTTGACAAGTAGGGAGGTTATGATAAACCTGTATCAAACCTCAGGTTAGAGCACACTTAGACCACTGCATGCAGTTTTGGTCACCATTCTATCAAGGATAAAGGCACTAGAGAGGGTGCAGGGAAGATTTACAAGGATGGTCCCAGAAATGTGCGGGTATACACACCAGGAAAGGATCGACAGGTTGGGTCACGTCTCTTTCTTGAAAAGGGAAGGCTGAGGAGTGACCTAACAGAGGTCCTTAAAATTCCTAAGGGTTTTGATAGAGTGGATACAGAGTGTGTTTCCTCTTGTGGGGAAGAGCAGAACAAGGGGCCAGCTATATAAGATAGTCACCAAGAAATCCAATCGGGAATTCTGGAGAAACTTTTTTTTACCCAAATGTGGAACTTGCTTCCACAGGGAGTGGCTGAAGTGAATAGTATAATACTTTTGAGGGGAAACTAGACGAGTGTATGAGGGAGAAGGGAATAGAGGTTTGCAATGATAGATTCAGATGAAAAAAGATGGGAGGAGGCTCGAGTAAAGTATGGACTGGTTGGGCTGAATGGCCTGTTCGTGCCATTTATGTTTTGTGGTGGAGGGCTAGGTTTGAAATTTTAGTAAGGAGCTGGGTTACAATATTGTCTTCCTGCCTTTCCTTAGGAGCACTTACAGACGATGGATTTCACCAAGTTTCAGAGCTTGAAGCCCAAACTGCTGGACATGGTAGATGACATGCTGGCCAATGACATTGCGCGGCTAATGACCATGGTGCGGCAGGAGGAGGCACTGATGCCAAAACAGATCGTCCACGGCGGTGCCTTTGAGGGCACCATGAACGGGCCATTCGGGGCTGGCTACGGTGAGGGGGCAGGCGAGGGGATCGACGAGGTGGAGTGGGTGGTGGGCAAGGACAAGCCCATGTACGACGAGATCTTCTACACCCTTTCACCAGTCAACGGCAAGGTGACGGGCGCCAGTGCCAAGAAGGAGATGGTGAAGTCCAAGCTGCCCAACACGGTACTGGGCAAGATCTGGAAGTTGGCAGATGTGGACAAGGACGGCATGCTGGATGACGAGGAGTTCGCCCTCGCCAACCACCTGATCAAGGTCAAGCTGGAGGGTCACGAGCTGCCCAATGAACTGCCCGACCATCTGGTCCCACCGTCCAAGCGGAGACAGGAATGAATCCCTTGCCCTCTTCCCACCTTCCCTCCCCTGGCATTGGTGGGATGCTAACCAAAGCAGTCAGGGTACTCTTTGCCCGATTTTTGAATGCCCACTCTTTGAATTCATACTCGTCAGACGCTTTGATTATAAAACGCGCACGGCACATTTCACAGCTCCCCACTTGGGCACAGGAGGATTTGGGGCAGGGTGGGTGGGGGAGGAGGCGCGGTGGGGTGGGGGGAGTTCACACTCCAGCGGGTGTGCAGCACCGAGCGACCAGTGCTGAGAGCTGAGGGCGTGCCATTCATCTTGTGTGCCATTCATCTTGTGGCGTTCACACCCCCCCAACCCCAAACCACACCCCCCTCACATTTCGAGTCCTGTACGTTCTAGCACCAGAATTTACATGCAGCCCGCTCCCAGGGCTGTTGCGAGATTCACCTGATGAAGCAAGCCCCTTCTGCACCCAGTCCCCACCTCGCGCAGGCACCCCTCCCCCCCCCCACCCAACCCCCTCATCCACCTCCCACTCCTCCCCACGTCCCAACACGTGCAAACACATTCACCGCCGCCTGAAGTAACCTGTGCCGAATCGTTTCTCCAGCCACTCCGGTTCCTTAACGATGTGGGACATCTTGCCAAGAGACTGAAGCTATCTCGTCACACTCCACTCCTTGACGTCTTTTTAAAAATAAAATTTAAAAAAAAATAGTGGAAAGCCCAGCGATAACTTAAAGAGCTGGGGGGGGAGGTGTGGTGGGGGGAGGGGGTGGTTGGGGGGTGGGGGGGTGGTGTGGGCCGAATGATGCCCAGCAAATGGTTTTTTAAAAAAATTAGAAAACGGGCAGCTTTTAGATTCCGAATCGGGGTTGCGGGGAGATAGCAGTGGAACACATCGACTCACTAATTTGGCTGCTGGGGTTGGGTGGGGACACGACTCGTTCCCCCCCTCCCCCCCCCCGACTCTGGATCGATTCTGAAGTGGCGGGGGTGAGGGGGCAGCGTGACGCTTGTCCTTCCGGGGCCGATGACTTCATTTTTGGGTTTTTTTTTCCTTTTAAACTGACTGGCTGAAATGTGGAGCTGACCCCCCAACACTCTCCACCGCCCCCCCCCCCCAAAACAGTCTTAATCCCAAGCGCATCAAGTCAAAGATGGCACCCGTCAGGGAATAAAAGAAAATGAATGTAAACTTTGTGTGAAAGTGTACAGTTAATTTCCAAATGTGACAGTGTTCCTAAAAGATCCATGTGATTTATCCTAGCTGGAGAGCGAGCTGCCCTAAACTGACTCTGGCGGGCGTGTGTTGATGTGACTCTCTCGCACCATTTGACACTGGCTGATTTGCAGGGGGGGTGGGGGAAGAGAGAGAGCGAGGAAGATGGTTGGCGCCCGCCCCCATGTGCAAGCTTGTGGAGAGCGAGCTGCCAGGAGTATTTCAAGATGGCAGTCGCTTTTTCACTCCCCCACCCCGACTTAACCCTGGTTCTCTTGCTGCCCCTGGCTGTGCAGTGACGCCAGCTGCTGGGGTGGGGGGGTGGTGGTTAGAAGGGAGGAAGAATGGGCCAGGCAGGAAAGGTGTCCAGCAGGGGATCAGATGTGAGAGGAGCGGGGTGGGTGGTATCTGCCTCGTCTTCGTCTTCCCTGTCCCTCCGTCTGTGTCTCTGCACGTGCCCTCCCTCCCTCTCTCTTTTCACCCCTTTCTCTCCCTCCCCTCACTCTCTTTTCCCCCCCCCCTCTCTCTCTCTCTCTCTCTCTCCACCTGCCACTCTTTTCTCAGCCTTTCTTTCCACCACCCCCCCCCCACCCCCCCCCCCCCCCGCCTCCTCCACCACCCCACCCACCCTAATTGCCATGCCCTCTGCATTGCTGACAGAGAAACAGAAGTGCTGCTTCCAGTAGTGGCCAGCCACGTCAATGCACCTCCTCTTCTCCCCCCCCCCCCACCCCACCTCAAACCACCCCCTCTCCAGTGTATGTAGTCTCCATAGTGTGTACCTTGAGCACAGGGACCCCTGTATTGGCTTTCTCCCCGCACCCCCCCCCTTAGTGCAGCGATCCTTTGCAGTGACTGTTCAGCTTTGAGGTCCTGTGTGATGGGGCAATGGAAGTGCAGACGATGTTATCCAATGGTTGTGACTGGTGAATTGCTGTCCTCTGGGGGCTGGAAGGCTACCAGCTACCCTTCCACCTACCACCCTTCCACCTACCACCCTTCCACCTACCACCCTTCCACCTACCACCCTTCCACCTACCACCCTTCCACCTACCACCCTTCCACCTACCCTTCCACCTACCCTTCCACCTACCCTACCACCTACCCTTCCACCTACCCTACCACCTACCCTACCACCTACCACCCTTCCACCTACCACCCTTCCACCTACCACCCTTCCACCTACCACCCTTCCACCTACCACCCTTCCACCTACCACCCTTCCACCTACCACCCTTCCACCTACCACCCTTCCACCTACCACCCTTCCACCTACCACCCTTCCACCTACCACCCTTCCACCTACCACCCTTCCACCTACCACCCTTCCACCTACCACCCTTCCACCTACCACCCTTCCACCTACCACCCTTCCACCTACCACCCTTCCACCTACCACCCTTCCACCTACCACCCTTCCACCTACCACCCTTCCACCTACCACCCTTCCACCTACCACCCTTCCACCTACCACCCTTCCACCTACCACCCTTCCACCTACCACCCTTCCACCTACCACCCTTCCACCTACCACCCTTCCACCTACCACCCTTCCACCTACCACCCTTCCACCTACCACCCTTCCACCTACCACCCTTCCACCTACCACCCTTCCACCTACCACCCTTCCACCTACCACCCTTCCACCTACCACCCTTCCACCTACCACCCTTCCACCTACCACCCTTCCACCTACCACCCTTCCACCTACCACCCTTCCACCTACCACCCTTCCACCTACCACCCTTCCACCTACCACCCTTCCACCTACCACCCTTCCACCTACCACCCTTCCACCTACCACCCTTCCACCTACCACCCTTCCACCTACCACCCTTCCACCTACCACCCTTCCACCTACCACCCTTCCACCTACCACCCTTCCACCTACCACCCTTCCACCTACCACCCTTCCACCTACCACCCTTCCACCTACCACCCTTCCACCTACCACCCTTCCACCTACCACCCTTCCACCTACCACCCTTCCACCTACCACCCTTCCACCTACCACCCTTCCACCTACCACCCTTCCACCTACCACCCTTCCACCTACCACCCTTCCACCTACCACCCTTCCACCTACCACCCTTCCACCTACCACCCTTCCACCTACCACCCTTCCACCTACCACCCTTCCACCTACCACCCTTCCACCTACCACCCTTCCACCTACCACCCTTCCACCTACCACCCTTCCACCTACCACCCTTCCACCTACCACCCTTCCACCTACCACCCTTCCACCTACCACCCTTCCACCTACCACCCTTCCACCTACCACCCTTCCACCTACCACCCTTCCACCTACCACCCTTCCACCTACCACCCTTCCACCTACCACCCTTCCACCTACCACCCTTCCACCTACCACCCTTCCACCTACCACCCTTCCACCTACCACCCTTCCACCTACCACCCTTCCACCTACCACCCTTCCACCTACCACCCTTCCACCTACCACCCTTCCACCTACCACCCTTCCACCTACCACCCTTCCACCTACCACCCTTCCACCTACCACCCTTCCACCTACCACCCTTCCACCTACCACCCTTCCACCTACCACCCTTCCACCTACCACCCTTCCACCTACCACCCTTCCACCTACCACCCTTCCACCTACCACCCTTCCACCTACCACCCTTCCACCTACCACCCTTCCACCTACCACCCTTCCACCTACCACCCTTCCACCTACCACCCTTCCACCTACCACCCTTCCACCTACCACCCTTCCACCTACCACCCTTCCACCTACCACCCTTCCACCTACCACCCTTCCACCTACCACCCTTCCACCTACCACCCTTCCACCTACCACCCTTCCACCTACCACCCTTCCACCTACCACCCTTCCACCTACCACCCTTCCACCTACCACCCTTCCACCTACCACCCTTCCACCTACCACCCTTCCACCTACCACCCTTCCACCTACCACCCTTCCACCTACCACCCTTCCACCTACCACCCTTCCACCTACCACCCTTCCACCTACCACCCTTCCACCTACCACCCTTCCACCTACCACCCTTCCACCTACCACCCTTCCACCTACCACCCTTCCACCTACCACCCTTCCACCTACCACCCTTCCACCTACCACCCTTCCACCTACCACCCTTCCACCTACCACCCTTCCACCTACCACCCTTCCACCTACCACCCTTCCACCTACCACCCTTCCACCTACCACCCTTCCACCTACCACCCTTCCACCTACCACCCTTCCACCTACCACCCTTCCACCTACCACCCTTCCACCTACCACCCTTCCACCTACCACCCTTCCACCTACCACCCTTCCACCTACCACCCTTCCACCTACCACCCTTCCACCTACCACCCTTCCACCTACCACCCTTCCACCTACCACCCTTCCACCTACCACCCTTCCACCTACCACCCTTCCACCTACCACCCTTCCACCTACCACCCTTCCACCTACCACCCTTCCACCTACCACCCTTCCACCTACCACCCTTCCACCTACCACCCTTCCACCTACCACCCTTCCACCTACCACCCTTCCACCTACCACCCTTCCACCTACCACCCTTCCACCTACCACCCTTCCACCTACCACCCTTCCACCTACCACCCTTCCACCTACCACCCTTCCACCTACCACCCTTCCACCTACCACCCTTCCACCTACCACCCTTCCACCTACCACCCTTCCACCTACCACCCTTCCACCTACCACCCTTCCACCTACCACCCTTCCACCTACCACCCTTCCACCTACCACCCTTCCACCTACCACCCTTCCACCTACCACCCTTCCACCTACCACCCTTCCACCTACCACCCTTCCACCTACCACCCTTCCACCTACCACCCTTCCACCTACCACCCTTCCACCTACCACCCTTCCACCTACCACCCTTCCACCTACCACCCTTCCACCTACCACCCTTCCACCTACCACCCTTCCACCTACCACCCTTCCACCTACCACCCTTCCACCTACCACCCTTCCACCTACCACCCTTCCACCTACCACCCTTCCACCTACCACCCTTCCACCTACCACCCTTCCACCTACCACCCTTCCACCTACCACCCTTCCACCTACCACCCTTCCACCTACCACCCTTCCACCTACCACCCTTCCACCTACCACCCTTCCACCTACCACCCTTCCACCTACCACCCTTCCACCTACCACCCTTCCACCTACCACCCTTCCACCTACCACCCTTCCACCTACCACCCTTCCACCTACCACCCTTCCACCTACCACCCTTCCACCTACCACCCTTCCACCTACCACCCTTCCACCTACCACCCTTCCACCTACCACCCTTCCACCTACCACCCTTCCACCTACCACCCTTCCACCTACCACCCTTCCACCTACCACCCTTCCACCTACCACCCTTCCACCTACCACCCTTCCACCTACCACCCTTCCACCTACCACCCTTCCACCTACCACCCTTCCACCTACCACCCTTCCACCTACCACCCTTCCACCTACCACCCTTCCACCTACCACCCTTCCACCTACCACCCTTCCACCTACCACCCTTCCACCTACCACCCTTCCACCTACCACCCTTCCACCTACCACCCTTCCACCTACCACCCTTCCACCTACCACCCTTCCACCTACCACCCTTCCACCTACCACCCTTCCACCTACCACCCTTCCCACTGTCTTGTGTTGTATTCTCTGTAATTGGCAGTCAGCAGCTCTGCCATCTCCACTGCATAGTGTACGTAGAATTGTTGGATCTTATCTGTGTGTAAAATAAAGACTCCAGTTTGAAACCCATCCACTATCCGGATCCCAGTTACCCTGTCGCTTCTGATTCTTGGCTGTGCTGTTTTTCTCTGATGTCGCCTCTCTGAGGTTGACCCTGCCTAGAGCTGCTCTCAGTGGACGCAGCTAGTGGGGCTGGGGTTGCCTGTGGGGGTTAAACCTGTCTGGGCAGTTCATGGCGCTAACCTTGTTACCTGTCCAAGCTCAGTGCTGCTTCAGAAGGACAGATGGAGGCCATTGGCCTGAGGAGCAAAGTGGCCTGGGCTGGCCTGGCATAGACCTGGAGTCTTGAGGTGAGTGCAGACAGTCGAGCTCGTTTATTTCTCTATAAAAACCACCTCTGGACGAAGGGCGTATTAGTTCGAGCAGACACAGGGCGATTCTGGATTGTGGGGTTCTCGCTGGGCTCTGCACTGGTATTCAGTTCCTCAGTGTCAACCCGCTGCTCAAAGCCAGAGGGGGGAGAGAATCAGCCAGGGTTCGAGCTCCTGATCACTGCCCAGTAAATCCTAGGTTGGGTTGACCCTGCTCTGATGTCACTGGGTTTTGTGGGGGGGGAGGGGAGTGGAATGCCTCCGGAACTCCAAACCTGACTGAGAATGTGGTGCAGCAACATTTCTGGGAGCTTCAGCTACCAGCGGTAACTTTTCTAACCAAGTGTTTATAGCACACAGGCCAGTCGGCCCATCTGCTCCTTGCTGGTGTTTATGTTCCCTACAAGCCTCCTCCCATGCCCCCTTCTCGCTCCATCAACCTATCCTTCTATTGCTTCCTCGTGCAATTATTCAGCTTCCCCACAATCGTCCGCGCTATTCGCCTCGACCACTCCCTGTGGTAGTGAGTTCCGTATTCTCCCCACTCTCTCCGGGTAATGTTGCTCCTGAATGCCTGATTTGGATTTATTAGTGACTAGCTTATATTGATGGACCCTCATTCTGATCCTGCCCACAGGTGGGAAAGCGTTCTGACCACCCTACCAAAATCCTTTCTTCGTTTTAAATTCTCCTATCGGGTCCCTGCGGCCTCTCTTCCACAGAAATGAGGCCCGGCCTGTCCAACCTTTCCTGCTGGGTTATAACCCCTGTGTTCTGGTATCATTCCAGTAAATCATCTTTTGCACTTTCTCCGGTATCCTTTTTATATAATATGAAGACCCGAACTGTTCACAGGAACTCCCAAGTATATGGAATCTCAGTTGGACCACAGGTTTAACATCACTTCTCTACTTTTCAATTCTATCCCTCTAGAAATGAACCCCAGTGTTTTGTTTGTGTTTTTACGACCTTATTAACCTGTGGTGTTACTGTGCGTTGTGAATCTGTGTCTCTCCACCCCACCGTTCCCTCTGTTCCTCGTCCACCATTTACACACACTTATTTTCCAAACACTATATCACCACTATTCTCCCTACCAAAATGAACCACCTCACACTCATCAATTTTGAAATTCATTTGCTAACTGGCATTCTACATGGTTGTTAATGTCTTCCTGTATTTTGGCAGTTTTCCTGCTGTTGCATACATTGCTTAATTTAGTGTATTCCACATATTGTACTTGTCCAAATCATTCACATGAATGATTAACAGAGCTGCCAGCACTGATCCTTGTGCAACACCGCTTCTAACTATTCACTAATGAGTGAATATCTAAAAATACCTCTAATTTCTTCTATTTATACTTTCTCAGGCTGTGGGCATCTCTAGCTAGGCTAGCACTTATTGCCCATCCCTAATTACCCCTTGAGAAGGTGGTGGTGAGCTACCATCTTGAGCCGCTGCAGTCCCTGTGGTGTAGGTACACCCACAGCGCTGTTAGGGAGGGAGTTCCAGGATTTTGACCCAGCGACAATGAAGGAACGGCTTGGAGGGGAGCCTTCAGGTGGTGGTGTTCCCATGTGTCTACTACCCCTGTCCTTCTAGATGGTAGAAATCACAGGTTTGGAAGGTGCTGTCGAGGGAGCCTTGGTGAGTTGCTACAGTGCATCTTGTAGATGGTACACACACTGCTGCTACTGTGCGTCAGTGGTGGAGGGAGTGAATGTTGAAGATGGTGGATGGGGTGTCATTCAAAGTGGCTGCTTTGTCCTGAAATTGGTGTCCAGCTTGAGTGTTGTGGGAGCTGCACTCATCCAGGCAAGTGGGGAGTATTCCACCACACTCCTGACTTGTGCCTTGTAGATGGTGGACAGGCTTTGGAGGGTCAGGTGAGTTACACACTGCTCTTGTACCCATGGTGTTTGTACCGTAGCAGGTTGTGTAGTGTAATTTTCTTTGGACTCAGGTTGGCTGTTGTGCTCCTCTGGAGGGGTTTGAGGGGGTGATGTTTTTGTTTGGGGAGGGGGGCAGGGTGGGAGAACTTCAGGGAGTGGAGCTCCAGGTTCTGAAGATTAGACCCTGTAGAAGGAGTGTTGACTGTTGCCCCCTGTACGCCCATCTCCTCACTCAAATTCTATTAAGCATGACTGCTTCCAGTGGATGGGAAATTTTTTGTGGAGAAACTGGGCTCTTTCTCCTTGGAGTGGAGAAGGATGAGGGGGGGAGATTTAATCGAGGTGTTCAAAATAGTGAAGGGCTTGATAGAGTAAATAAGACAAACCGTTCCCACTGGCAAGAGGGTCGGTAACCAGAGGGATACGGACTGAAGAGAACTGGCAAAAAAAAAGAGGGGTAGATGAGAAAATACTTTCAAAAAGGGGATTGGGGTGGGGGTAGTGAGACTAATTAGATAGTTCCTAGGAAAAGTTAGCATAGGCACAAGGCTGAATGGCCCTTCATGCTGTGCGATTATGGATTTCAGCCAAATTCCGAGTGAACTGGCATGTTGGAGATTTGGGGAGGTGATTATGAAGATGGGGGGGGGGGGGCGCGGGGATAAGGCAACCAAATTCCGCCATCCCACAAGTTTGAGCACAACAGGCCAGGGAGGGTGGTATCCAGGGACGGACTCCTAGCTGAGAAAGTCAGGAGACCTGTGCCACCTGGAAACTTGGATGTTCAGAGGAACAACACTGCCCTCTGGCTGTTATACCTAATTACCACTCTAGTGTTAACTGTGGGCCATGGCAGCATATTATATGGCTCTGAAGCACGGATGGCTCACAGCTATCAAGAAAGGAAGCTTGGCCAATTTCTGCCGGCAGGTTTCCGGGCATCACACGTGTGGCTGTCCCTGTCCCCCTTGAAGGCAAATCCTACCCCCCCCCCCCCCCCCCCAGCTTATTGGCACTCAACCAGCTGGCTCAGGCACAGTCAGGGTGGGCGACTCGTCGACCCAAGGGTTTCCTGCATGGCGCAGCAGCCGGAGACAGGTGACCAATAGGGACACCAAAAGCTCCGCTTCGGAGGCCCCCAGTACCGGGAGAGACGAGCTGATGAGTGTTAAATGGTGATGTCACTTGTGGGCCTGTGTGAGCCGCTCATGGTGATCAGCAGCTATGGACGCCAACACTGGGAGGCGGGGGGGGTGGTGGGGGGGAGAAAAAACATCTCCATCGTGCCCAATGACCACTTCACAGGTGACACTTGCGGCAGAACCTACCTGACAGCTTGGTCTCCGTCTGCCGTCGGCAGAAGCGCAGCATGCGAAGCTGCCCCCTTCCCCACTGGGTTTGGTCTGGTTCATGTCCGCCATCTTGATGCTTGTGGAGTGAGGCATTGATAGTGTTGCGAGAAGCTACTGACATCGTATCATGATTTTTCTTCCCCCCACCCCACCACCAAACTAAAGTCTCAGAAAATGCTGGACAAACTCAGCAGGTCTGGCTGCATCTGCGGAGACAGAATGTTTCGAGTCTGTATGACCCTTCTTCAGAGCATATGGACTCGAAAGGTCAGCTCTGTTTTTCTCTCTCCACAGATGCAGCCAGACCTGCCGCGTTTGTCCAGCATCTTTCTGCTTCGGCTTCAGATTTCCAGCATCCGCGGCGTTTTGCTTTTAACCCACTGAAATCTCTCTGCTCTTTCAGTCTCCCAGCATCCGTCAACTCTCAGCCCCTCAAGTGCTGTGAGGAAGTTGCACCAATAGTTTGAAAGAGGCTGGGGTGGGGGTGGGGGTGGGGGTGCCATGATAGAGGTTTTTAAAGTGATGAAGGGGGTCCAACAGGGTAGGTGTGGAGGAAATGTTTCCATTTGCAGGCCAGATCTGAACTAGGTGACCAATATAAAATAGTCGCCAGTAAATCCAAATTCAGGAGAAACTGCAAGGGTACGGGAAAAAGGGCAATGGCACTAGGTCATAATGCTCGTTTGGAGAGCCGGTGCAGACGTGATAGGCCGAATGGCCTCCGTCTGTGCCGTTAACGTTCTGAGATTCTTTGCCCAGAGAATATGGAACACTCTACCACAGGAAGTGGCTGAGGTGGATAGTGTAGATACGTTTAAGGGGAAACTAGACAAGTATTAGAGGGAGAAAGGAACGGAAGGATATGTTGATGGGGCGAGATGAAGAGGGGGTGGGTCAAATGGCCTGTTTCTAACAGTCTGGCAACACACGTACAAACAGGAGCAGGCCCTTTAGCCCTCCGGCCTGTTTCGCTTGCGCAATGAAGATCGGAGCTGATCTCTTAACTCCATCCTCCCACCCAGGCTCCTGATCGCTTGAATCGGGAAGGAATTCCTGCCACCTTTACCCTCCATCTCCTTGTAACTCAAACCAGCCCTGCCACTCAGCACCAAGCGCTGGGGTCCCCTGCGACGGTGCTGAATCTGGTTAAGTAAGCGAGCAACTGACTCCTCCTGTGCCGCCAACCTGTGGGCCAGAATGCGGCGCGGGGTAGGTAGCGCTTTGCCAACACCTCATCCCACTGTGCCTCCCATGCTTGACCTTGCCAACCCTGTCCCCTTGGGGATTTGGGTTCGCTTCTGCTGCCCCTACTGACGGTTCCCAACCTGTTGCTGTGCTTTCAGCACCTGTCACAGAAAAAGAGAGACTTGCGTTTATCTAGCACCTTTCACAACCTCCGTGCACCCAAAGCACTTCACAGCTAATGAGCTACCTCCTTTTGAAGTGCTGTCACTGTTGTGATGTAGGAAACTTGGCAGCTGAAATACACACAGAAAGATCCCACAAACAGCAATGAGATGATGACCGGGTAATTTATTTATTTTCTTTAAAAAGCGAGGTTGGTTGAGGGGTAAACGTTTTCCCAAGACACTGGGGAGACGCTCCCTGGAGCGCTCTCAATAGCGGCAGGATCTTTTACATCACCCGAGAGGGTAGAATAGTTCCCGGTTTAACATCTCACTCAAAAGACAGCACCTCCCTACGGCACTGCCAGTGTCAGCCTGGATTATGGGCTCAAGTCCAAGTGGGGCTTGAACCCACGACCTTATTGGCTTCTGAGGCAAGAGTGTGACCCCATTGAGCCACAGGAGGGTACCAGATTCCCAAGGACATTCAGTGCCCAGGTATGTTGCCATTGTGGGGCAAGGCAGCCAAGGCTTCAGTTTCTGTTGGATTTTTTTCTGGTACAATCCCTTCAAACCAGGCTGTAAAGACACCAGTGCACGGGTCTGTGATGTATTCGTTCTCCCTGCTCCCGTCAATCTCTGATCCTTTTTCAGGGTTCGACGGGCACTATAAATCGGTCCTGTGGTGGCCCAGATATGGAGTATCAACGTGCTGTTCGGCTGTGGTAGACATCAGCCAATCCTCTGTCCTGCCCCCATGGGGTGTGGCTACATGAGCTTGCCACCAGGGGGTGCTGGTTAGCTGGTGGTGTAAAGGTAAGGTGTTAACTGGTTGATGAGCATTCATTCATTCCCCAAATCCAGAGTGAGTGATTTTTCAATGCTGTACCTTTGTGCGTTATGTGAGGGACAGTTTGCCAGCCCAGGCGTGAGGGGGCAGGGGTAGTGGGTCAGTTGACAAACCCATGGCACTCATGACACCCCCCCCCCAACTCAGTCACAAAAATGCTCTGCGAAAAGTCAAGTTGGTTCTACGTCAACCTCCATCCACTCAAGTTGTGACAGTCAAATACCCTACCCCGTTTTCTTGTAGGTAGTTGCACGTCTGAGTGTTTTGTGGGCTGGAACTTGGTTGCTCAGTGGCTTGACACTGGGACTGGCACTCTGACAACTTGAGCACGTAGTCCAGGCCAACAGTCCCAGCACAACACTGAGGCAGCACTGCGGTGTCGGGGCTGCCATTTAGAATGAGACATTAAGCCCAGGCCCCTGACTATCCCCTCAAGCAGGCGTAGGAGATCCCACGGCCACCATTTTGCGGGACAGCCAGGAGAGTGAAAGGGCAGGTTCTCTATGGTGTCCTGAGACCAATATCCCTCAATCAAAGTCACTAAAAAAAAAGCATGTTTTTTTTTTGTTATTAGTCGTTCGTGGGATGTGGGTGTCGCTGGCTAGTCCAGTATTGAACTGGACCATCAACATGTCGCTGTTTGTGGGAGCTTGCTGTATATAAATTGGCTGCCGTGTTTCTGACATTACGACAGTGACTACGATGTACTTAACTTCTTGAGTGTCTCTTGAGCTGTGAAGGGCTTTGAGGAGTCCTGTGCAGGGCTGGATGAAACAGGGTGAGGTGAAGTAGGGCGTGGGAGGTGGCTCATGGGGGCAGCATAATGCTGCCGCAATGGACCAGTTGGCCCGAATGGCCTGTTTCCGTGCTGTAAATGCTTTGTAATAAATGCGATAATGTCTGTATGTGTGTGTCCCCCTCTGCCTTTTAATAGAGGGCTTTCGGTATCACTATGAATTCTGGGATAGCTTTGCCTCCATTGCTGGCTGATGCTGTCCAACACAATGAATCTCTGCAAATCTTATGGGGAGAGGGCTAGGATAAGGGGGGGGAGGGAATCAGCAAACAGGAGTGAAGGAAAGTTGGTGGGGGGGGGGGCGGTTGAAGAGGGGAGAGCGGGGTGGATGCAAGTCCCTGCTTCTTTATGACAGTGTCCTGGGCATACAGTTCGGGTGTGGGAATCTTCTTGAATGTTCACACTGGGGATACTCACTGTGCCAGCTTGCCTATGGTAACTGCTCTACCCGACAAGGGACCAGAAGAATGCCACGGGACATGTACCTAATGAACCCCAGGGCTCTCAGAATCTGCCCCGAACCCATACTGCAGAGAGCTGGTGCCCCCTGGAATATGCCCCCCAACGTGTGCCAGCAGGCAGGGAATCAGTGTCACAATGAACACAATGCCCTCTGATCTGTGCCCCAGCTATCGCAACCAATGGAACTTGGCCTTCCAGTGAGTGCCAGTTCCCAGGGCACTTGTACAAGAACACAAGCTAGCAGCAATAGTGGACCATATGGCCTGTTGTGTTTGCTCCAACATTCAATACGATCATGGCTAACCTTGGGCTCCAACTCGATTTTCCTGACTGCTCTCCATATCCCTTGATTACCTGAGAGACCAAAAAATCTCTTTATCCCAGGCCTTGAGAGTTTTCTGGTCAACCATACTGCAGAAGGCAACGGCAAACCACTGCAGTACTTCACCAAGCATAATCGTGGACTAATCCAGTGGAAGTCCATGGTTGGCAGTGCCCTCTTAGGGCGCGGTACTTGAAGGAGGAAGAGCATCCCAGCCTTAAAACTAATCAGGGAGTGCCAGTGTCTAGGGCACTTCTCGTGAGTGAGTGCCCAGGGTACCAGCGCCCCAGGAGTGTCAGGGCACCCGAACTCCAGTGAGTGCCAGTGCCCAGGGCACCTGTACCCCAGCAATCGCAGAGGCAATGGAACAGTACCCCAGTGAATGCCAGTGCCCAGAGCACCTGAGCCTCAGTGAGTACATGCCCAGGGCAATTGAAGCCCGTGAGTGCCAGCACCTGGGGCACCTGAACCCCAAGTGTGACATCCAGGGCACCCACACTGCAGTGGAACCCATAATCCAGTGAGTGCCAGTGCCCAGGGCACCTGTACCCCAGTGACTACCCAAGGCACCAGTGCCCCATGAGTGCCCAGGGTTCCTGAACCCCGAGTGCCAGTACCCAGGGCACCTGTACCCCAGTGAGTGCCAGTAACCCAGGGCACCTGTACCCCAGTGAGTGCCAGTACCCAGGGCACCTGTACCCCAGTGAGTGCCAGTACCCAGGGTACCTGTACCCCAGTGAGTGCCAGTAACCCAGGGCATCTGTACCCCAGTGAGTGCCAGTACCCAGAGCACCTGTGCCCCAGTGAGTGCCAGTAACCCAGGGCACCTGTACCCCAGTGAGTGCCAGTAACCCAGGGCACCTGTACCCCAGTGAGTGCCAGTACCCAGAGCACCTGTGCCCCAGTGAGTGCCAGTAACCCAGGGCACCTGTACCCCAGTGAGTGCCAGTACCCAGGGCACCTGTACCCCAGTGAGTGCCAGTACCCAGAGCACCTGTACCCCAGTGAGTGCCAGTAACCCAGGGCACCTGTACCCCAGTGAGTGCCAGTACCCAGGGTACCTGTACCCCAGTACCCAGGGCACCTGTATCCCAGTGAGTGCCAGTAACCCAGGGCACCTGTACCCCAGTGAGTGCCAGTACAGGGCACCTGTACCCCAGTGAGTGCCAGTAACCCAGGGCACCTGTACCCCAGTGAGTGCCAGTAACCCAGGGCACCTGTACCCCAGTGAGTGCCAGTACCCAGAGCACCTGTACCCCAGTGAGTGCCAGTAACCCAGGGCACCTGTACCCCAGTGAGTGCCAGTAACCCAGGGCACCTGTACCCCAGTGAGTGCCAGTAACCCAGGGCACCTGTACCCCAGTGAGTGCCAGTAACCCAGGGCACCTGTACCCCAGTGAGTGCCAGTACCCAGAGCACCTGTACCCCAGTGAGTGCCAGTACCCAGAGCACCTGTACCCCAGTGAGTGCCAGTACCCAGGGCACCTGTACCCCAGTGAGTGCCAGTACCCAGAGCACCTGTACCCCAGTGAGTGCCAGTAACCCAGGGCACCTGTACCCCAACTATCGCAGTACCAGTGGAACCCATACCCCAGTGCACGCCAGTGCCATGGACACCCAAAACAAAGCAGATTATTAAATACTTACCGCTTTAAGAGAGAGATAGAGCAAAGCCAAATGTTTATTTACCTGCAGCTGCGTGTCTGTGATTGGATAATGGGACTGACAGCTGCCTCAGGTGAGTGTGAAATCCGTGCAGAGGGAGAGGGAGGGACAGACACAGAGAGAGGGAGACAGAGTAAGACAAGTCACAGAGTAAGCAGGGGAAGGGAGAGAGACAGACACCGACAGACAGACAGAAAGAACTGGTAGGAGAGAGAGAGAGGCAGAGGCAGAGGAGGACAGACAGAGGGTTAACACTGAACCACACAGAGAAGCAGCAGCGAGGGAGACAGACAGAGACCATGTCCACTGTAGAGCGGCTGCAGCAGTTGGAGCGGCTGATGGTGCGGGTTGCGCCTGGGCTTGGCGAGCTGGGTGCCGGCCTGAGTGTAGAGACCCTGCTGGACCTCCTGCTCTGTCTCTACTACGAGTTCAGCAGCTCCCCGCTCCGTAAAGACTCAAACATCGCCGGCTTCCTGCAATGGGGTGAGTGAGTGAGTGTGTGTGTAACTTTCTGTTCCAACTTTTCCCATCTGTTCAGGGGAGACACGGCCCGGGGTATTTGGAGAGGGGGAAAAAAATCGCCTGATCACTAAAAAAAAAACGCAGAAATTTATACAATCTGTAATTTATTTGCCTGCAATTTGAGCATATTTATCTTTTCTAATTACCCCTCCATCCCACCTCACAAAATATCCCTCCTCTAACCCAGGGAGAGGGGGCAGGGATCACTGGACAGTGATCAGGATCAGGAACCCTGGCTGATACCCCCTCTAACCCAGGGGGTGAGGGGTGGGGGTCATTGGACAGTGATCAGGAGCAGGAAACCTGGCTGATTTCCCCTCTAACCCAGGGGGTGGGGGTCACTGGACAGTGATCAGGAGCAGGAACCCTGGCTGATTTCCCCTCTAACCCGGGGGGTGGGTGGTCACTGGACAGTGATCAGGAGCAGGAACCCTGGCTGATTCCAGGGCCCATTCTGTCTGGGTCTCTAAGAGGTGGGCTTCCCTGAGACATCACAACACGTCCCATTTCCCTGAATATGTAGCATAGCTTTGAACTACTCCTGGTTTCAATCAGAGTGAGTAGGCTGATTGTGAAAGGCTGTGGGTTATAATATCTTGAACAATGCTGTGTTAGTAACTATGAGGGAGTCGTAGTTGCTGCCACAGGAGTGTATCCACTGGTAGGGATATGAAGGGTGAATCCCTGTGGCAACTCTCACATCCATAGGACACTGCCAAGGTGCTTTACACACAACCCAGTTAGTGCATAGCAAAATCCCACAAATCAACACAATAATGACCAGGTCACTGGCTTTAGGGAACACTTTGGCGCTTGGGATGGGTTTTCTAAAAGCAGCATGAACTTGTATCTAACCCCGTGCTGTACCTGTCCTGGGAGTGTTTGATGGGGACAGTGTAGAGGGAGCTTTACTCTGTATCTAACCCCGTGCTGTACCTGCCCTGGGAGTGTTTGATGGGGACAGTGTAGAGGGAGATTTACTCTGTATCTAACCCCGTGTTGTACCTGTCCTGGGAGTGTTTGATGGGGACAGTGTAGAGGGAGCTTTACTCTGTATCTAACCCCGTGCTGTACCTGCCCTGGGAGTGTTTGATGGGGACAGTGTAGAGGGAGCTTTACTCTGTATCTAACCCCGTGCTGTACCTGTCCTGGGAGTGTTTGATGGGGACAGTGTAGAGGGAGCTTTACTCTGTATCTAACCCCGTGCTGTACCTGTCCTGGGAGTGTTTGATGGGGACAGTGTAGAGGGAGCTTTACTCTGTATCTAACCCCGTGCTGTACCTGTCCTGGGAGTGTTTGATGGGGACAGTGTAGAGGGAGCTTTACTCTGTATCTAACCCCGTGCTGTACCTGTCCTGGGAGTGTTTGATGGGGACAGTGTAGAGGGAGCTTTACTCTGTATCTAACCCCGTGCTGTACCTGTCCTGGGAGTGTTTGATGGGGACAGTGTAGAGAGAAGTTTACTCTGTATCTAACCCTGTGCTGTACCTGCCCTGGGAGTGTTTGATGGGGACAGTGTAGAGGGAGATTTACTCTGTATCTAACCCCGTGCTGTACCTGTCCTGGGAATGTTTGATGGCGACAATGCAGAGGGAGCTTTACTCTGTATCTAACCCCGTGCTGTACCTGTCTTGGGAGTGTTTGATAGGGACAGTGTAGAGGGAGTCTTACTCTGTATCCAACCTGAAGTCTAGTGACTGTTGCAGGATACGAAATGTGGTATCCATGTTGTGCACAGCAAGATCCCACACACTGCAAAGTGATAGCTGGCCAGATAGTCTGTGTTTAGTTCTGTTGGTTGAGGGATCGATATTTGCCCAGGGTGCCTGGGAGAAGTCCCCTGATCTTTGAAATGATGACCGCCAGATCATTTATGCGTAATCATTGAGGGTAGACAGGGGCCTCGGTTTAACGTGTCATCTGAAAGACAGATATCTCATATAGGAAGGTTTTGTATTTTTTGAGTTCATGGGATGTTGGCGTCGCTGGCTAGGCCAGCATTTGTTTCTCACCCCTAATTGCTGAATGGCTTGTGAGGTCATTTCAAGGGACAGTTAAGAGTCAACCACATTGCTGTGGGTCTGGAGTCACATGTAGGCCAGACCGGGTAAGGAGGGCAGATTTCCTTCCCTAAAGGGACATTAGTGGAACCAGATGGGGTTTTTACAACAATCGATGATAGTTTCATGGTCACCATCACTGAGACTGGCTCTATATTCCAGGTTTATTAAATGAATTTAAATTGCACCAGCTGCCGTGGTGGGATTTGAACCCACGTCCCCAGAGCATTAGCCTGGGCCTCTGGATTACTAGTCCTGTGACATTACCGCCATCTCCCCATGACATGCCAGTTCTATCAGGTTCAGAATGTAGCTCCACAATGTTACCTGACAATAGTTCAGTCATATAGATAAAAGCAAAATACTGCGGATGCTGGAAATCTGAAATAGAAACAAAAACAAAAATAGCTGGAAAAAACTCAGCAGGTCTGACAGCATCTGCGGAGGGGAACACAGAGTTAACGTTTCGAGTCCGTGTGACTCTTCAACAGAGTTCAGTCATGTCGTTCTCAGACTGCTGAACCCCTACTGCACTGCTGGTCTAGCGAGATACAGCCCATCAACCAATGCAGTTGCATCATTTATGACAGTATTTACAGCACAGAAACAGGACATTCAGCCCATCTGGTCCAATATAGTATTCGTGTGCCACACAAGCCTCCTCCCACCCCATCTCCGCCTCCCCCCATCAATATATTCTTCTATTCCTTTCTCCTTTTTGTTTATCCAGCTTCCCCCTTAAACGTTCTTCAGATTTATTCACGGGATGTGGGTGTCGCTGGCTGGGCCCAGCATTTATTGCCCATCTCTAATTGCCCCCTTGAGAAGGTGGGGGGTGAGCTGCCTTCTTGAACCACTGCAGCCCCTGTGGTGTAGGTACATCCACAGCGCTGTTAGGGAGGGAGTTCCAGGATTTTGATCCAGAGACAGTGAAGGAACGGCCGATATATTTCCAGGTCAGGATGGTGAGTGGCTTGGAGTGGAGCTCCCAGGTGGTGGTGTTCCCCATGTGTCTGCTGCCCTTGTCCTTCTAGATGGTAGAGGTCACGGATTTGGAAGGTGCTGTTGGAGGAGCCTTGGTGAGTTGCTGTAGCACATCTTGTAGATGGTACACACACTGCTGCTACTGTGCGTCGGTGGTGGAGAGAGTGGACGTTGAAGGTGGTGAATGGGGTGCCGGTCAAGTGGGCTGCTTTGTCCTGGATGGTGTCGAGCTTCTTGAGTATTGTGGGAGCTGCACTCATCCAGACAAGTGGAGCGTATTCCATCACACTCCTGACTTGTACCTTGTAGATGGTGGACAGACTTTGGGGAATCAGGAGGTGAGTTACTTGCTGCAGGATTCCCAGCCTCTGACCTGCTCTTGTAGCCACAAGTCATTTATCTATACTATTCACCTCAGCCACTCTCTGTGGTGGTAAGTTCCACATTCTTACCACTCTCTGGGTAAAGAAGTTTCTCCTGCGGGATGTGGATGACACTGGCAAGGCCAGCATTTCTTGCCTATTCCTAATTGCCCTTGAACTGAGTGGCTTGCTTAGACCATTTCATTTCAGTGCAGAGG
The DNA here is from genome assembly GCF_017639515.1 of Carcharodon carcharias. Classification (NCBI taxonomy): domain Eukaryota; kingdom Metazoa; phylum Chordata; class Chondrichthyes; order Lamniformes; family Lamnidae; genus Carcharodon; species Carcharodon carcharias. The sequence continues at coordinate 6,316,344 of NC_054503.1, forward strand.
GCAGCTAAAAGTCAAGGGGTCTGGTGTCACATGTAGGCCAGACTGGCTAAGGGCAGCAGATTTCCTTCCCTAAAGGTATGTTAGTGAACCAGATGGGTTTTTAACAACAATTGATAGTTTTGTGGTCACCATTACTGAGACGAGCTTTATATTCCAGATTTATTGATTTAATTTAAATGGGATTTGAACGCGTGCCCCCAGAGCATTAGCCTAAACCTCTGGATTACTTGTCCACTGCACCACCGCCTCCCCATGATTATCTTATATTTGTGGCTCCTAGTTCTGGTCACAAGTGGAAACATATTCTCTCTGTCTACCCTATCAAAACCCCTTCATAGTTTTAACAATTTAATTTGAATCTGTCGGGTCACCTGCAATAGAAAAGAGCCCCAGTCTGTTCACTCTTTCCCGATGGGTATAACCCCTCAGCTCTGGTAGAGTTCTAGTGGATCTTGCTTGCACCTTCTCCAGTGCCTCTATATCATTTTTATGATTATGGAGACTAGAACTGTTCACAGGAACTCCACGTGTGACCTAACTGAGGTTCGATACAAGTTTGACATCCCTTCTCAGCTTTTGAATTCTATCCCTCTAGAAATGAGCGCCGGTGTTTTATCTGTTTATCTATTAACCTGTCAGTTTACTTTGTGATTGGTGTACGTGTGTGTGTGTGTGTGTGTGTGTGTGTGTGTGTGTGTGTGTGTGGACATCCATGTTAGCGTGTATCTTCACATTACTGTTCACTTAAGTGTGTGGTGGTTCATTTTGGTGGGAAGAATGAGAAGATCAAATGCTGCTCAGAAAATAAGAGTGCAAATGGGAGAGAGGAACAGAGGGATCTGGGGATACAGATTGACAAATCATTAAAAATATCGACACTGGCTAATAAGGATGTAAAAAAAAAATGGACAAAAATTTTGGGGTTCATTCCTAGAGGGATAGAATTGAAAAGTAGAGAAGTTATGTTAAACTTCTATCAAACCTCAGTTAGACCACACTTGGAGTTACCGTGAACAGTTCTGGTCTCCATATTATAAAAAGGATATAGAGACGCTGGAGAAGGTGCCAGAAAAGATTTACTGGAATGATATCAGAACAGAGAAGCTATAAGCCATCAGAAAAGATCCAACAGGCCGGGGTCATTTCTCTAGAAAAGGAAGGCCGAGGGGTGACCTGATGGAGGCATTCAAGATTCTGAAGGGGGTTTCGGTAGGGTCGACATAGAAAAAATGTTTCCACTTGTGGACGAGATCAGAACTGGGGTCCATCAATATAAGATGGTCACGAATAAATCCAATCGGGAATTCAGGAGAAACTTCTTCACCCAGAGAGTGGGGAGAATGTGGAACTCGCTCCCACAGGGAGTGGTCGAGGTAAATAGTGTAGATCCATTTAAGGGGGAAGCTGGATAAACACATGAGGGAGAAAGAAATAGAAGAATATGGTGATGGGGGAGTCGGGGGAGATGAAGAGGGGGTGGGAGAAGGCTCGTGTGGAACGTAAACACTAACATGGAGAAGATGGACCGAATGGCCTGTTTCTCTGCCAAAAACACTTCCTAGTACTTTGAAACATGTCATCCTCTCTGTGATCAGACAGTGGGTGGAGTTAACGGTTGACAGCTGGTTCAAACCAGCTCAACCTCTAGAAATCTCCACTCTTATGAAATATTGTGTGATAACTGAAACTGGCTGATCGGTGAAATCACACCAATTCTGTGACGTTATTGGGGGTTGAGCAAGGTTACATGGGTGAGATATTAAGAACTGTTCAAAACTCCCATTGACACAACAGGAGACTCCATCTTCCAATCGTGGACCAGAGGGAGTATTTGCACTGGGTTACAAACTCGCTGTTTAACACTGGGTTACCATACTGGTGGGGCTGGTCTGTCACTGTATAACACTGGGGTACAGTACTGGTGGGGACAGGTTTGTCACTGTATTACACTGGGGTACAGTACTGGTGGGGATAGGTCTGTCACTGTATAACACTGGGGTATAGTACTGGTGGGGACAGGTCTGTCACTGTATTACACTGGGGTACAGTACTGGTGGTGACAGATCTGTCACTGTATTACACTGGGGTACAGTACTGGTGGGGACAGGTCTGTCACTGTATAACACTGGGGTACAGTACTAGTGGGGACGGGTCTGTCACTGTATAACACTGGGGTACTGTACTGGTGGGGATGGTTCTGTCACTGTATAACACTGGGGTACAGTACTGGTGGGGATGGTTCTGTCACTGTATAACACTGGGGTACAGTACTGGTGGGGATGGTTCTGTCACTGTATAACACTGGGGTACAGTACTGGTGGGGATGGTTCTGTCACTATTACACTGGGGTACAGTACTGGTGGGGATAGGTCTGTCAGTGTATAACACTGGGGTACAGTACTGGTGGTGAAGGTTCTGTCACTGTATTACACTGGGGTACAGTACTGGTGGGGATGGGTCTGTCACTGTATAACACAGGTACAGTACTGGTGGGGACGGTTCTGTCACTGTATTGCACTGGGGTACAGTACTGGTGGGGATAGGTCTGTGAGTGTATAACACTGGGGTACAGTACTGGTGGGGACGGTTCTGTCACTGTATTACACTGGGGTACAGTACTGGTGGGGATGGTTCTGTCACTGTATAACACAGGGGTACAGTACTGGTGGGGATAGGTCTGTCAGTGTATAACACTGGGGTACAGTACTGGTGGGGACAGGTCTGTCACTGTATAACACTGGGGTACAGTACTGGTGGGGATGGGTCTGTCACTGTATAACACTGGGGTACAGTACTGGTGGGGACAGGTCTGTCAGTGTATAACACTGGGGCACAGTACTGGTGGGGACAGGTATGTCAGTGTATAACACTGGGGTACAGTACTGGTGGGGACAGGTCTGTCAGTGTATAACACTGGGGTACAGAACTGGTGGGGATGGGTCTGTCAGTGTATAACACTGGGCTACAGTACTGGTGGGGACAGGTCTGTCACTGTATAACACTGGGGTACAGTACTGGTGGGGACAGGTCTGTCAGTGTATAACACTGGGGTACAGTACTGGTGGGGACAGGTCTGTCAGTGTATAACACTGGGGTACAGTACTGGTGGGGACAGGTCTGTCAGTGTATAACACTGGGGTACAGTACTGGTGGGGACAGGTCTGTCAGTGTATAACACTGGGGTACAGTACTGATGGGGACAGGTCCATCACTGTGTAACACTGGGTAATGGATGCTAGTTATAGCTATGCTCGCCTGGTATGGTACTGAGGCTCACACACGGTAGGTAGGGCCCAGATTGTTCCCAGGGCTCAGGCTGGATTGTGACTACCCCTGAAAGAATGCTGTCTTTCAGGTTTACAAGGCAGGTTTGAGGCCTGCCTCGGCCTGATCTGCCCAGAGCTTGTAGATCAGTGCACAATATATCCCTGCTGCCTGCGAAACCTCTTCACCTTGTACTGCTGACAATCTTAAAAGGGCAGATCCCCCAAGGAAGAGGCAGGGACAGTGGACTTGGCCAGCAGCTCCACAGGAGATACAGTATTACGTCATCAGGACTGTTGGTTCCTCAGACTTACTCCACATTTGAAAGGCTCACTATCTTATCTGGGTCAGAGAAGGAAGACTTTCACGACTTCATAATGTCCCAAAGGGTTTTGTGGCCATTGCTATATGTGCACAGTGGGACGCCACATACAGTGATATAATAATGACCAGAACAACATTTGCTGCTTAGTAGAGGTTGTAGGGCAAGAGTTTTACTGTGTATCTAACCCCGTGCTGTACCTGTCCTGGGAGTGTTTGATGGGGACAGTGTAGAGGGAGCTTTACTCTGTATCTAACCCCGTGCTGTACCTGTCCTGGGAGTGTTTGATGGGGACAGTGTAGAGGGAGCTTTACTCTGTATCTAACCCCGTGCTGTACCTGTCCTGGGAGTGTTTGATGGGGACAGTGTAGAGGGAGCTTTACTCTGTATCTAACCCCGTGCTGTACCTGTCCTGGGAGTGTTTGATGGGGACAGTGTAGAGGGACCTTTACTCTGTATCTAACCCCGTGCTGTACCTATCCTGGGAGTGTTTGTTGGGGACAATGTAGAGGGACTTTTACTCTGTATCTAGCCCCGTGCTGTACCTGTCCTGGGAGTGTTTGATGGGGACAGTGTAGAGGGGGCTTTACTCTATATCTAACCGCGTGCTGTACCTGTCCTGGGAGTGTTTGATGGGGACAATGTAGAGGGAGCTTTACTCTGTATCTAACCCCGTGCTGTACCTGTCCTGGGAGTGTTTGATGGGGACAGTGTAGAGGGAGCTTTACTCTGTATCTAACCCCGTGCTGTACCTGTCCTGGGAGTGTTTGATGGGGACAGTGTAGAGTGAGCTTTACTCTGTATCTAACCCCGTGCTGTACCTGTCCTGGGAGTGTTTGATGGGGACAGTGTAGAGGGAGCTTTACTCTGTATCTAACCCCGTGCTGTACCTGTCCTGGGAGTGTTTGATGGGGACAGTGTAGAGGGAGCTTTACTCTGTATCTAACCCCGTGCTGTACCTGTCCTGGGAGTGTTTGATGGGGACAGTGTAGAGTGAGCTTTACTCTGTATCTAACCCCGTGCTGTACCTGTCCTGGGAGTGTTTGATGGGGACAGTGTAGAGTGAGCTTTACTCTGTATCTAACCCCGTGCTGTACCTGCCCTGGGAGTGTTTGATGGGGACAATGTAGAGGGACTTTTACTCTGTATCTAATCCCGTGCTGTACATGACCTGGGAGTGTTTGATGGGGACAGTGTAGAGGGAGCTTTACTCTGTATCTAACCCCGTGCTGTACCTGTCCTGGGATTGTTGGATGGGGACAGTGTAGAGGGACCTTTACTCTGTATCTAACCCCGTGCTGTACCTGCCCTGGGAGTGTTTGATGGGGACAGTGTAGAAGGAGCTTTACTCTGTATCTAACCCCGTGCTGTACCTGTCCTGGGAGTGTTTGATGGGGACAGTATAGAGGGAGCTTTACTCTGTATCTAACCCCGTGCTGTACCTGTCCTGGGATTGTTGGATGGGGACAGTGTAGAGGGACCTTTACTCTGTATCTAACCCCGTGCTGTACCTGCCCTGGGAGTGTTTGATGGGGACGGTGTAGAGGGAGCTTTACTCTGTATCTAACCCCGTGTTGTACCTGTCCTGGGAGTGTTTGATGGGGACAGTGTAGAGAGAGCTTTACTCTGTATCTAACCCCGTGCTGTACCTGTCCTGGGATTGTTGGATGGGGACAGTGTAGAGGGACCTTTACTCTGTATCTAACCCCGTGCTGTACCTGTCCTGGGAGTGTTTGATGGGGACGGTGTAGAGGGAGCTTTACTCTGTATCTAACCCCGTGCTGTACCTGCCCTGGGAGTGTTTGTTGGGGACAGTGTAGAGGGAGCTTTACTCTGTGTCTAACCCCGTGCTGTACCTGTCCTGGGAGTGTTTGATGGGGACAGTGTAGAGGGAGCTTTACTCTGTATCTAACCCCGTGCTGTACCTGTCCTGGGAGTGTTTGATGGGGACAGTGTAGAGGGAGATTTACTCTGTGTCTAACCCCGTGCTGTACCTGTCCTGGGAGTGTTTGATGGGGACAGTGTAGAGGGAGCTTTACTCTGTATCTAACCCCGTGCTGTACCTGTCCTGGGGGTGTTTGGTTTTCTAATTGTTGATCCCTTGGATCAAAGTAAATTAAGCTGCTAGTGTGTCTTGCCTCTTGGAGAAACTCCCTCACTCTCCTCCCCTCTCCCCTCTGTGGTAGAGCCCCAGTAGTTGCATTGCTTATCTCCCCTGCGTTTGACCTTAAGCAGTATTGGGGTGGAAGGGGAGCGGTGGGGTTGGCATAGACAGGTAAAGATGCCAGTCTTCATCAGTGCCCAGGCTGGACACAGCTTCAGGGCAGGATTACTTCTCTGGTGATGTCCCACCCGAGTCAAAATAGGTCACTTGACATTGTCTCGGGTGGAAGTGGGCACCGAGCAAGGTTGGTGGGGTGGGGGTGGGGGTGTGGTGAAATGGGACAAGAGAGGCACCCCGGAGGTGGAGTTGCTGCCTGGTCAGAGGGGGTTAAAACATCTAAAATTTCTGCCGCTTCTTGTTTGTGAGATTGAGATCGGGCTTTGCTCTTGGAAAGGATTAATCTCAGCGGCGAGGAATCCAGTTTGGGTGAGGCAAGCCGGGCACAGTTCACCTGCAGGATGCCAGACGGACGGTGATTTGTTCCCCGAAATCTCTCCCTATCGGAGGAGCCGCGCCCATTCTCACGTTCCCAGCTCTCTGCGGCCTCACTGCCCCCCCCACTCCCTATCCCTAACCTCCTTCTAACAGCTCGCAGTTGTGAAGTGCCTGCAAAATATTTTTTAAAGAGAAACAAAATCACCTCAGGGCGATTCACAGCAGCATTATATCTCAAAAGAATCTGATACGGAGACATGCAAGGAGATATTAGGGACAGATGACCAAAAGCGCGGTCAAAGAGGTCGGTATTTTAAGCTCCGTCTTAAAGGAGGAGAGAGAGGCGGAGAGATTTAGGGAGGGAATTCCAGAGCTTGGGGCCCCAGGCAGCTGAAGGCACTGCCCCCAGTGGAAATTGTTTAGGGGGAGGTAATGGTGGCTCGGTGCCCACTTCCACCCGAGACAGAGTCAGATGGCCTATTTTGACTCGGGTTGGGACATCGCAGGGGAGTAATCCCGCCCTGAAGCTGTGTCCAGCCTGGGCACTGAGGAGGACTGGCATCTTTACCTGTCTATGCCAACCCCACCGCTCCCCTTCTGCCCCACCACTGCTTAAGATCAAACTCGGGGGAGAGGTGAGAGGCCAGAATTGATAGGGGTGCAGAGATCTCGGAGAGTTGCTGGGCCGGAGAAGGTTATTACGATGGGATAGGGCCCTCACACATTGTGGTCTTGGAACTTTTCTTGCAGCAAAGGCTTCATTGATCGAACTGCCGCCCTCCAACTTGTTTTGCATCTAATTTGCCTCGCTCAGCCAACTGTTGACAACATGGAATATCTAATTTCAGCCGGAAGCCAGACTACCTTGAATAATTATTTATATTCGAATGGTTGATACAGGCACCCCCTGCTTAGAGGAAGGATGTCAAAGATCTTGGAGAGGGTGCAGAGGAGGTTTACTAGAACGGTACCGGGGTTGAAGGACTTCATTCAATGTGGAGAGACTGGGATTGTTCTCCTTGGAGCAGAGAAGATTAAGGGTCGAACATAAGTAACAGGAGCAAGAGTAGACCACTTGGCCCCCTTGTGCCTGCTCTGCCATTCAATACGATCATGGCTGATCTTGGGCTTTGACTCCATTTTCCCGCTCCCCACAACTACCCCCCCCCCACCCCAAATATTCCTTGATTCCCTGAGAGACTAAAAATCTGTCTATCCCACAGCCGTAAATGTACTCAAAGATGGAGCATCCACAGTCGAGGTGTTTCAAATCATGAGGGGGTTTGGATAGAGTAAATAAGGGGAAACTGTTTCCAGTGGCAGGAGGGTCAGTAACCAGAGGGGACACAGATTGAAGAGAATCGGTCAAAGAGCCAGAGGGGGAGATGAGAATGGGTTTTTTTTTAACACAGCGAGTTGTTGTGATCTGGAAGGCGCTGCCTGAAAGGGCGGTGGAAGCAGATTCAATAGGAACTTTCGAAAGGGGGAATTGGAGAAATACTCGAAAAGGAGAAATTTGCAGGGCAGTGGGATGGGGTGGGGGGAAAGAGCAGGGAAGACTGGAACGAGCTGGATAGTTCTTTCAAAGAGCTGGCATAGGCACAATGGGCTAAATGGCCTCCTCCTGTGTTGTATGAGCCCAGTGTTCCTGAGGGAAGAAAATGCCTCCTCCATGATGCACCCCACCCCCTGGCTAGGGAACGAGAGTGCCTGTGAAGCTTACAGGAGCAAGCGGCAACAATACCATCAAGGGGAATGAGTGGGGGGTGGGTTCCCTTAGCCTCATGGTGATGGGAGGAGATCCTGGGGCAGGGAGTACTCACAGTCGGACTCTCCCGACACTGTAGCCAACCAGCCTTGGCCCTCGCAACCCACACCCAGGAACCATAGGATAAATGGCACAGAAACAGGCCATTCAGCCCAGCCAGTCCATGCTGTCGTTTGCACTCCCCCTCAAAGCTCATGTAAATGTACCATCTTAACCCTCTATTCCCTTCTCCCTCATATACTTGTCTAGTCTCCCCTTAAATGGATCAATACTAGTCACCTCAACCATTCCCTGTGGGAGCGAGATCCACGTTCTTCTCTGGGTAAAGAAGTTTCTCCTGAATTCCCGATTGGATTTATTAGTGACCGTCTTATATTGATGGCCCCTAGTTCTCGTCTCGCCCACGAGAGGAGATATTCCCTCTCTATCCACTCTATCAAAACCTTTCAGAATTTTAAAGCCCTCCATTAGGTCACCCCTTTGCCTTCCTTTTTCAAGGGAGAAGAGATCCAGCCTGTTGATCCTTTCCTGATGTGTATAACCACACATTTCTGGGATCAACCTTGTAAATCTTCGCTGCGCCCTCTCCAGTGCTTCTATATCCTTTTTCTAATATGGTGACCAGCACTGCATGCAGTGCTCTAACTGAGGTTCAATACAGGTTTAGCATAACCTCCCTACTTTTTAAAGTAGGAATAAAGCCCAGGGTTGGCTCGCTTACTCTTTTATGGCCTTGCTAACCTGTGGCGCAATGTTTAGTAATTTAGTGCAAAGAAAGACACATTGCTGCCTTTTCTCTTGTCTCATGCACCCCACATGTTCTCTGGAGTTAGCTGGAAGTAGCCTCTTGGAGGATTTCCCCGCCCCCTCCACTGTTTGCACAGGAGGTCCCGGGCCTGCGTGTAAGTAGGTAGGCGGCCAGCTCCTGTTGACTTGGGAGCTGCCTGCTGCTCTGCCTGGACGTGATCCCTATCTGCCTCCTACATTCCTCCCTGCTCACATCAGTCGGCAAGCTCTCCCTCTCGTCCCCGAGTCATAATATTGTGGGTTTTGAGTTCCAGGCCACTGCTCCCAGTGCTTGGACAACCGACGTAAGAAATGGGAGCAGGAGTGTAGGCCCCAGGGTCCTTCTGGTCTGCCCCACCACGTGAGACAGATCATGGCTGATCTGATCAGAACCTTAACTCCTCTCTCCCGCCTGTACCCCATAGCCCTTGTCAACCACCAACCCCCCACCCCCCCCGCCCCCACTCCCGAGAGTTTGTCCATCTCAGCCTTGAACATGTTCAGTGCCTCAGCTCTCTGGGAGAGAGAATTCCAAAGGTTCCCAACCCTCTGAGAGAAGGAACTCCTTGAGGGAGCTCTGCACTGTCGGAGGTGCCGTCTTTCAGGATGAGGCACTAAACCGAGGCCCCATCTGCCCTCTTGGGTGGGTGTAAAAGATCCCACGGCCACTATTGGAGGAGAAGCAGTGGGGTGGGGGGGGGGGGGGGCGGGGTGGGTGGGGTGAGTTCTTGCCAGTGTCCCGGGGCCAATATTTATCTCTCAACCAGCATCACTTAAAAAAAAAAACAGATGATCTGGGTCATTATCCGGTTGCTGTTTGTGGGAGCTTGCTGTGCGCAAATTGACTGCCAGGTTTCCTGCATTACAACAGGGACCGCACTTAAGAGAAAGATACTTCATTGGCTGTGAGGTGCTCTGGGACGCCCTGAGGTGGTAAAACGTTCTGTATTTAAATGAAATATTAAGGAGACGGTGAAGCCATTATTTCCTTTCCTGCTCCAAACTCCACTCCCTAGTGACCAGCTCCATCCCTCTCCCTGGCGACCGTCTGAGATTAGCCAGTCTGTTCACAGCTTTGTGTGTCACATTTGACCCCGAGATGAGATTCCGACCTCCTGTTCGTGTGATCACTCAGCCGCCTATTTCCACCTCTGTAACAGCATTGCAAATTCGCCCGGTCTCAGCTGATCTGCTGCTGAAACCCTCGTCCATGTCTTCGTTATCTCCAGACTCGACTATTCCAACTCACTCCCCACATTCCACCCTCTGTAAACTTGAGGTCATCCAAAACTCTGCTGCCCGTGTCTTAACTCGCAGCGAGTCCCCTCCCCCTGTGCTTACCAACCAACGCTGGCTCCTGGTGAAGCAACTTCTTGATTTTAAAATTCTTATCCTTGTTTTCAAAGCGCTTTGTAGCCTCTCGCTCTCCTCCCTATCTTTTTAACCTCCTCCAGCTCCTACAACCTTCCCTATCTCTGTAACCTCCTCCAGTCCCTACAACCCTCCCTATTTCTGTAACCTCCTCCAGCACCTACAACCCTCCCTATCTCTGTAACCTCCTCCAGCCCCTACACCCCTCCCTATCTCTGTAACCACCTCCAGCCCCTACACCCCTCCCTATCTCTGTAACCTCCCCCAGCCACTACAACCCCTCCCTATCTCTGTAACTTCCTCCAGTCCCTACAACCCTCCCTATTTCTGTAACCTCCTCCAGCACCTACAACCCTCCCTATCTCTGTAACCTCCTCCAGCCCCTACACCCCTCCCTATCTCTGTAACCACCTCCAGCCCCTACACCCCTCCCTATCTCTGTAACCTCCCCCAGCCACTACAACCCCTCCCTATCTCTGTAACCTCCTCCAGTCCCTACAACCCTCCCTATCTCTGTAATCTCTTCCAGCTCCTACAACCCTCCCTATCTCTGTAACCTCCTCCAGTCCCTACAACCCTCCCTATCTCTGTAACCTCCTCCAGTCCCTACAACCCTCCCTAGCTCTGTAATCTCCGCCAGCTCCTACAACCTTCCCTATCTCTGAACTTCCTCCAACCCCTACAACCCTCCCTATCTCTGTAACCTCCTCCAACCCCTACAACCCTCCCTATCTCTGTAACCTCCTCCAGTCCCTACAACCCTCCCTATCTCTGTAATCTCCTCCAGCTCCTACAACCTTCCCTATCTCTGTAACCTCCTCCAGCTCCTACAACCTTCCCTGTCTCTGTAACCTCCTCCAGTCCCTACAGCCCTCCCTATCTTTTTAACCTCCTTCAACCCCTACAACCCTCCCTATCTCTGTAACCTCCTCCAGTCCCTACAACCCTCCCTATCTCTGTAACCTCCTCCAACCCCTACAACCCTCCTTATTTCTGTAACTTCCTCCAGTCCCTACAACCCTCCCTATCTCTGTAACCTCCTCCAGCTCCTACAACCTTCCCTATCTGTAACCTCCTCCAGCTCCTACAACCTTCCCTATCTCTGTAACCTCCTCCAGCTCCTACAACCTTCCCTATCTCTGTAACCTCCTACAACCCTCCCTATCTCTGTAATCTCCTCCAGCTTCTACAACCTTCCCTAACTCTGCCTTTCAGCCCCTACAACCCTCCCTATCTCTGTAACCCCCTCCAACCCTCCCTATCTCTGTAACCTCCTCCAGCTCCTACAACCCTATCTCTGTAACCTCCTCCAGCCCCTACATCCCTCCCAATCTCTGTAACCTCCTCCAGCCCCTACAACCCTCCCTATCTCTGTAACCTCCTCCAGCCCCTACATCCTTCCCTATCTCTGTAACCTCCTCCAACCCCTACAACCCTCCCTATCTCTGTAACCTCCTCCAACCCCTACAACCCTCCCTATCTCTGTAACCACCTCCAGCCCCTACAATTCTCCCTATCTCTGTAACCTCCTCCAGCCCCTACAACCCTCCCTATCTCTGTAATCTCCTCCAGCACCCACAACCCTCCCTATCTCTGTAACATCCTCCAGCCTTGACAACCCTTCCTATCTCTGTAATCTCCTCCAGCTCCTACAACCCTCCCTATCTCTGTAATCTCCTCCAGCTCCTACAACCTTCCCTATCTCTGTAACCTCCTCCAGCTCCTACAACCTTCCCTGTCTCTGTAACCTCCTCCAGTCCCTACAGCCCTCCCTATCTTTTTAACCTCCTTCAACCCCTACAACCCTCCCTATCTCTGTAACCTCCTCCAGTCCCTACAACCCTCCCTATCTCTGTAACCTCCTCCAGTTCCTACAACCTTCCCTATCTCTGTAACCTCCTCCAACCCCTACAACCCTCCCTATTTCTGTAACTTCCTCCAGTCCCTACAACCCTCCCTATCTCTGTAACCTCCTCCAGCTCCTACAACCTTCCCTATCTCTGTAACCTCCTCCAGCTCCTACAACCTTCCCTATCTCTGTAACCTCCTCCAGCTCCTACAACCTTCCCTATTTCTGTAACCTCCTACAACCCTCCCTATCTCTGTAATCTCCTCCAGCTCCTACAACCTTCCTTAACTCTGCCTTTCAGCCCCTACAACCCTCCCTATCTCTGTAACCTCCTCCAGCTCCTACACCCCTCCCAATCTCTGTAACCTCCTCCAGCCCCTACAACCCTCCCTATCTCTGTAACCTCCTCCAGCCCCTACACCCCTCCCTATCTCTGTAACCTCCTCCAACCCCTACAACCCTCCCTATCTCTGTAACCTCCTCCAGCCCCTACACCCCTCCCGATCTCTGTAACTTCCTCCAGCCCCTACACCCCTCCCGATCTCTGTAACCTCCTCCAGCCCCTACAACCCTCCCTATCTCTGTAACCTCCTCAAGCCCCTACAACCCTCCCTATCTCTGTAACGTCCTCCAGCCCCGCAAACCTCAGATATCTGAGCTCCTCCAATTCTGACCTCTTGTGCGTCCTTGATTTTTACCGCTCCACCATTGTCGGCCGTGCCTTCAGTTGACTAGGCCCCGAGATCTAGAACTCCCTCTTTACAGCTCACCACCTCCCCATCTCACTTTCCTCCATTAAGACACTCCTTAAAACCGAACTCTGACCAAGCTTGTGGTCACCTGATCTGATATCTCATTGCTGAAAAAAAGAGACATGTTGAAGCTTTACGTCTTGCACTCATCAGGACACTTGACAAGATATAAGGGGAACATGCCATCCTGATGAGTGCAAGATGAAAAACTTTGACATGTCTCTTTTCTTTTTTCCAGCAACACTCGAGCTCTGTACTACCAAACGACTAATTAATATCACATTATGTGGCTTGGTGTCACGCTTCAGTTTCCAACACTCCTGTGGAGCACCTTGAGACATTCATTATGTTAAAGGTGCTGTATAAAGGCAAGTTGTTGCTGTAAAAACAGTGTAGGAATACTGATGCCCATTCCATGTCTCCACGCTCGACTCGCTGGGTGGGGGGAGGTGGGGGGCGGTGGGGGTGCAGTGGGGGGTGTTGTCGGGTAGGTGGGGTGGGGGGAGGAGAGGCTTTTATTTTGGGGCTGATGGATTTTATTTTGTTTCTCGGGCGCAAACACGCTTTTTGTACCTGAAATTGTTGTAACGCGTTGGATATAGAAGCAGGATGGAGGCAGCCTCCTTGCTTAGCGAGTTTAATCAGTCAGCACATGTCTGTGGAGACATGGAATGTAAACTGAGAGGGTTTGAGGTGCCCCACCCCGAACGCTGGCTTGCACAGAGAGAGAGAGATAGATAGAAAGCTGAGGTCAGAGGAAAGACTGTTGTGTTTTTTTTTTCTCTTGTAAAATATAATTTGGTTGCCACGGCAGCGATTGCGTGGTGATTGAGAGCTCGAGGTGGGAGTCATGGGGAGCATTCCCAGATCAGGAGCGGGTCCTCCCCCACCCTCTCTTGCTCTCTGTGTCAAAGTCATGGGTTCCAGCCCCACCCCAAAGTCTCGAATCCAGGCCAGCATTCCTGGTGCCAGTACTGAGGGAGTGCAGCACGGTCAAAGGTGCTGTCTTTCAAATGAGATATCACACAGACTCCTTGTTTGCCCTCTCGGGTGGATGGAACAAAAATGCCAAGGCCACCATTGGAAAAAGAGCAGGGAGGATTCCCCCGCAGTACCCTGGGCTAATATTTATCCCTGAATTATCATCACTTTTCTGAAACACACATAGTTTGCTCATTATCACATTGTTGTTTGTGGGACCTTGCTGTGCTTGAATTGGCTGCTGTGTTTCCTACAATTACAACAGTGGTGTAACGTGCTTCAGAATGTACTGTGGTGGTGAAAGGCCCTGTACCTTCCTTTCTTGTCCGTTCACAGGATGTGGGCATCGCTGGCTTGGCCCAGCATTTATTGCCCATCCCTAACTGCCCCTTGAGAAGGTGGTGGTGAGCTGGCTTCTTGAACCGCTGCAGTCCGTGTGGTCACACCCACAGTGCTGATGGGGAGGGAGTTCCAGGATTTTGACCCAGCGACAGTGAAGGAACGGCTGATATATTTCCAAGTCAGGATGTTGAGTGGCTTGAACCCATGTCCCCAGAGCATTGAGATAAAAGCAAAATACTGCGGATGCTGGAAATCTAGAACAAAAACAAAAATAGCTGGAAAACTCAGCAGGTGTAATAGCATCTGCGGAGAAGGATACAGTTGATGTTTTGAGTTCTGATGAAGGGTCATACGGACTAAGAAATATAGAAATGAGATGAAATATAAGCTGGTAGAGGGGGGTGGGACAGGTAGAGCTCGATAGCGGGCCATTGATAGCTGGAGGCCAAGTAGAGACTGCCAAAGATGTCATAGACAAAAGGACAAAGGGGTGTTGACAGTGGTGATATTATCTAAAGGATGTGCCAATGGGGACATTAAGGGTAACAAGCTAGTGGCAGATGGCCCTAGTGGGGGTGGGGTGGGGTGAAGGGATCGAAATGGGCTAAAAGGTGGAGATGAAACAATAGATTGAAATAAAATTAAAAATAGGTGGGAAAAGAAAAATATATTTGTAAATATATTTTTTACAAATATATTTTTCTTTTCCCACCTATTTTTACATTTATTTTGATCCATTGTTTCATTTCCACCTTTTAGCCCATTTCAAATCCCTTCCCCCCCACCCCACCCCCACTAGGGCCATCTGCCACTAGCTTGCTACCCTTAATGTCCCCATTGGCACATCCTTTAGATAATATCACCACCGTCAACACCCTTTTGTCTATGACATCTTTGGCAGTCTCTACTTGGCCTCCAGCTATCACTGGCCCCCTATCGAGCTCTACCTGTCCCACCCCCCTCTACCAGCTTATATTTCATCTCATTTCTATATTTCTTAGTTCTGATGAAGAGTCATATGGACTCAAAACGTCTACTGTATCCCTCTCCGCAGATACTGTTAGACCTGCTGAGTTTTTCCAGGTATTTTTGTTTTTTTTCCCCAGGGCGTTAGCCTGGGCCTCTGGATTACTAGTCTCCAGTGATGTTACCACTACACCATGGTCTCCCCTTCTTCAGCTGCTTCATCAATGACCTTCCCTCCATCATAAGGTCAGAAGTGGGGATGTTCGCTGATGATTGCACAATGTTCAGCACCATTCGCGACTCCTCAGATACTGAAGCAGTCCATGCTCATATGCACCAAGACCTGGATAACATTCAGGCTTGGGCTATAAGTGGAAGTAACATGTGCATCACAAAAGTGCCAGGCAATGATCATCTCCAACAAGGAAAAATCTAAACCTCGCCCTTTGTCATTCAATGGCATTACCATCGCTGAATCCCCCACTATCAACATCCTGGGTGTTACCATTGACCAGAAACTGAACTGGACCAGCCATATAAATACTGTGGGTACAAGAGCAGGTCAGAGGCTGGGAATCCTGCGATGACTAACTCACCTCCTGACTCCCCAAAGCCTGTCCACCATCTACAAGGCACAAGTCAGGAATGTGACGGAATATTCCCCACTTGCCTGGATGAGTACAGCTCCCACAGCACTCAAGAAGCTCAACACCATCCAGGACAAAGCAGCCTGTTTGATTGGCACCCCATCCAACACCTTCAACGTTTACTCCCTCCACCACCGATACACAGTGGCAGCAGTGTCTACCATCTACAAGATGCATTGCAGGAATTCACCAAGGCACCTTAGACAGTGCCTTCCAAACCCACGACCTCTACCACCTAAGACAAGGATAGCATAATTCATCGGAACGCCACCACCTGCAAGCTCCCCTCCAAGTCACTCACCATCCTGACTTGGAAATATATCGGCCGTTCATTCACTGTCACTGGGTCAAAATCCTGGAACTCCCTCCCTTACAGCACTGTGGGTGTACCTACACCACATGGACTGCAGCGGCTCAAGAAGGCAGCTCACCACCACCTTCTCAAGGGGCAATTAGGGATGGGCAACAAATGCTCACCTAGGCAATGATGTCCAGTCCCATTAAGAATTTAAAAAATGGTTGGTCCTAGGACACTACCCTGAGGAATTTCTGCAGTGATGTCCTGAGGTGATTGACCTCCCACAATCACAAACATGTTTCTTTGTGCTCGGTATGTCTCCAACCAGTGGAGGTTTTCCTCTCGATTCCCATTGACTCCAGTTTTGCTTGGGCTCCTTGATGCCACACTCTGTCAAGTGCTGCCTTGGTGTCAAGGGCAGTCATTCTCGCCTTGCCTCCTGAGCTCAGCACTTCTGTCCATGCTTGAACTAAGGCTTAAATGAGGTCAGGAGCTGAGTGACCCTGGCGGAACCCAAACTGGACGTCAGTGAGCAGGTTATTGCTGAGTAAGTGCCACTTGAGTGCACTGTCGATGATACCTTGCATCGCTTTGCCGATGATCAAGAGTAGACTGATGTGGTGGTAATTGGCCAGCTTGTATTTGTCCTGCTTTTGTGGACAGAGACATGCCTAAGCAATTTGCTACATTGCCGGGTAGATGTCTGTGTTATAGTTGTACTGGAACAGCTTGGCTAAGGGTGCAGATAGTACTGGATAGTCTTCAATACTATTGCCGGGATGTTGGCAGGGCCCCATAGCCTTTGCAGAATCTAGTGCCTTTAGCCGTCTCTTGATAGCATGTGGAGTGAATCAAGTTGGCCGAAGACCGGCATCTGCGATGCTGAGGGGATCTCACAAGGAGGCCGAGATGGATCATCCACTTGGCACCTCTGGGTGAAGATTGTTGCAAACGCTTCAGCCTTGCCCTTTGGACTGACGTGCTGGACTCTCCCATCACTGAGGGTGGGAACGTTTGTGAAACCTCCTCCAGATGGAAGTTTTTTTTTTAGCTTTTAATTCTTGAGGCAACACCTGCAGCACTGGAGCCACAACTTATAGGTTAATAGGCTAAAGAGCCAGAGGGGGAGATAAGGAGAATTTTTTTTCAATGCGCTAGGGTGTTACAATCTGAAAGGGCGATGGAAGCAGATTCAACAGTAACTTCCAAAAGGGGAATTGGATAAATACTTGAAGGGGAAAAAATTCCAGGCTATGGTAGAAAGAGCAGCAGGAGAATGGGGCTAATTGGATAGATCTTTCAAAGGGCTGGCACAGACACAATGGGCCAAATGGCCACCACCTTTGTTTTATAATTCTGTTCTCTGATGAGCCTTGATGGGGATTGTATCACAACCGCCTCTCTAATCACACTAGCCACCCTCCAGCACATCATCCCTTGAGGGATCAAGTGGCTATTCGACCTTCTAGGGATCACAGCCCCAGCTGCGATGCGCTCAG
This sequence comes from Carcharodon carcharias, assembly GCF_017639515.1. NCBI lineage: Eukaryota > Metazoa > Chordata > Chondrichthyes > Lamniformes > Lamnidae > Carcharodon > Carcharodon carcharias. The sequence goes on from NC_054503.1 coordinate 6,333,788, forward strand.
ACTGGAAGATGTCAATATTTTTTCTTTGGTGTTTTGTTCTCTCTCTCCCTCTCTCTCTCCAGTCAGTCCCTTCGCCACGAAGCTCAAGGAGATGCGCCTCCAACGAGACGACTTCGAGATCCTGAAGGTCATCGGGCGCGGGGCTTTCGGTGAGGTGAGGGGGCAAAGGGTCAGGAACGAGGAACGGGGGATGGGGGCGAGTGCACTGGGCTTGAGGGGCAACGTCTGAGTCTCCGAGCTGCCCCACCTCCCACCTCGACTTGCTGTAGGTTCCCAGCTCTGTATTGGGCCTCTCCCCACCAGAGGCCTGGGTGCCTGACAATTCCCCTGGTCCTGTGCCCAGTGCTGAGCTCCCCTTGGGAGTGCAGGGGAAGGAAAGTTAGCTGCCAAGATGATCTGGACACACTGGCGGGGTTAATCACCGGATCGATGGAGTGGGATTAGACAAACTAACAAAGGCCACTATTATAGAGCAGGAACTGGCTGTTTCATTCCTGATTCATATCAGCAAGGAAACAACTTCAGTTTACTTTCAGATTGACTGACTGATCCTGTTCTGAGTTACAATGCTAACTAATTACTGATCGAAAGCTGGAGATAAAACAACACATCCTCTTCTATCTCTATCTGTCTGTGTCTCTGTCCTGTCAGGCCGCGATTTCGCTCTCACTTGATATCTCTCATGATATATCTTTTTTTTCTCTCTCTCTTTATCTGTCTCTGACTTTCACTGGGGTACGGATCCCCCACACACTGACTCTCACTAGGGTATGGGTCCACACACACTGACTCTCACTGGGGTACGGGTCCCACACACACTGACTCCCACTGGGGTACGGGTCCCACACACACTGACTCTCACTGGGGTACGGGTCCCACACACACTGACTCTCACTGGGGTACAGGTCCCACACACACCGACTCTCACTGGGGTGCAGGTCCCACACACACTGACTCTCAGTGGTGTACGGGTCCCACACACACTGACTCTCACTGGGGTACCGGTTCCCCACACACTGACTCTCACTGGGATACGGGTCCCACCCACACTGACTCTCACTGGGGTACAGGTCCCAGACAAACTGATTCTCACTGGGGTATGGATCCCACACAAACTGACACTCACTGGGGTATGGGTCCCACACACACTGACTCTCACTGGGGTATGGGTCCCACACACACTGACTCTCACTGGGGTACGGGTCCCACACACACTGACTCTCCACTGGGGTACGGGTCCAACACACACTGACTCTCACTGGGGTACGGGTCCCAGACAAACTGATTCTCACTGGGGTATGGATCCCACACAAACTGACTCTCACTGGGGTATGGATCCCACACAAACTGACTCTCACTGGGGTATGGATCCCACACACACTGATTCTCACCGGGGTACGGGTCCCACACGCACTGACTCTCACTGGGGTAGAGGATCTCTATTGTGAATGAGTTGATAAAGAGTGGAAGTCCTGATGTTTTAACCATGCTTAACCCAGATCGTCTGACAGCAAGCCTAGCCCCCGTTGCGGTTCTGTGTATGGGGGTCAGCAGGACGTTGGGTGGGGTATTGGGTGTGGGGAAGCGAGTAGGGGCCTGTGTCAGCATGTATAATGATTCTCATTTCCCATCCTCCAGGTTGCTGTGGTAAAACTAAAGAATTCGGAGCAAGTCTACGCGATGAAAATCCTTCACAAATGGGAGATGTTGAAGAGAGCGGAGGTTGGTAACCATGGCGATGGTGGCACCCCTGGCCCCCGGGAGGGGCAGGTTGGACTGAACTGGCCCCAGCCCAAGGATGGGAAAAATTCAACCACCTTCAGCAAATGTCGCTCGCTGTCTGGTCAAGGTCCCTTGTTGTTACTGCAACACGGAGACATGGGAGAAGCAACAGGACAGAACGATGGGAGGCGGGCCTGTGATTTACCCATCTCCCCCCCCACCCCACACACACACACACACACTAACACATATGGGGGCTGCAAACAAAGTGTGGTTGTTCCCCTTTTGTAGAGGAATCCTTTTGAAAAAATTGTTTTCAATTATGCGGGGCTCTGGCCATATTCCACACCTACTGCATCAGTTGGGATGATAAACCTGCAGTATCTGTACACTGGGTCATGGGGAGTCTGACATATGGAAAGCCCCTACACTCAGCTCAAAATCCTCCCCCCCACCCCCGGCCACCAAACTCCCCGCAATATAATTACAGTGGAAATATGCCAAATGGCCGTGGATTTTCAAGGCCAATGCCTTTTGTAATCATCAATTTTCTTCCTGGTTTATACAGGCTGATCTATTTTGTTAGAACTTCGGCACAGATTTATAGGCGAACCCAGCTTAGAAAGCTAGCGCAATCAAAGGAGAATCTGAAATATGACAGCAGCAAAGTCACAAATGAAATGCAAGTGCTTGTGCTCCGGGGGCCCTTCATCCTGCTCCTGGGTGACAGACCGATAAAAGTGTGATGCTGGCCTGCCCTTTTTGCCCCAGCGACGAGCGCAAAATCGCACAAGCAGCCTAAAAGCTGTTGTTAACAGGCTTTTTAATGGCCTCAAGTGGTCCTTGGTCAGCGGGCATGGTTCCGACTCCCGCCCATACCCGCCGACCTCAGTATTCCTCGCCTGCATGGTGGCGTAGGGACACACGCCCGTCATCGTCTCGCCGATGTTGCGTGCATTCGGGTTGGGCTTGTGCCCGGCAGAGCGCTGTAAGGTTCTGGCCTGAGTCTGTGATTCTCAGACACGCGCGCACGATGATGGAATGGAGGGGTGTTTGTGAATCGCCCTCTTCCCTTCACCCATACACATACACACGCGCGCTCTGTGGCGCCCCCCCGCCCGCGCTTTCCTTCCCCCACCCCCCCACCGGGCCACGTTCTGTGTCTCCCTCGCCTAGGCACAGCGATGGGACAGTGGGAAAAAGTCTGGAATATCAGGAGAAGTCAGGATGGCATCAGGGAATTTGGGGAGTTGGCCAGTGGACCGTTTTCCCAAATTCCCTTTCCCTGTTCCGATTAATGAGTGTCCCCACTTTTGTTGATATTCACAATTTTAACCCTTGAGCTTGCTTTACAGACAGCCTGTTTCCGGGAAGAGAGAGATATCCTGGTGAAAGGAGACAACCAGTGGATCACTACACTGCATTACGCCTTCCAGGATGAGCAGTACCTGGTGAGTCTGAGAACTTCAGCGTTCAATGGGGAAGTGGGGGATGTGGAGGTTGTTGGGGAGACATGGCAACAGAGAGGTGTGTATTCCACAAAGATGTCAGCTTGAATCAGTAGGGTATCACGCTCTCTTTCTTCTGAATCACCACTGCACTGCCAAGGGGTCTGTTCTGTGGAAGCACCACACTGTCGGAGGGTCTGTACTGAGGGAGCGCCACACTGTCGGAGGGTCAGTACTGAGGGAGTGCCGCACTGTCGGAGGGTCTGTACTGAGGGAGCACCGCACTGTGGGAGGGTCAGTACTGAGGGAGCGCCGCACTGTCGGAGGGTCAGTGCTGAGGGAGCGCCGCACTGTCGGAGGGTCAGTGCTGAGGGAGCGCCGCACTGTCGGAGGGTCAGTGCTGAGGGAGCACCGCACTGTCGGAGGGTCCGTACTGAGGGAGTGCTGCACTGTCGGAGGGTCAGTACGGAGAGAGTGCCGCACTGTCAGTGGGTCAGTGTTAAGGGAGTGCTGTACTTAGAAAAAAGAATTTAATTGGCTGTGAAGCACTTTTGGACATCCTGGTGAAAGGCACTAGAGAAATGTAATGTCTTTATTTCTGTTAACTGTGGCTCTTGAGCTGTCTGACCTTGCAATGTCACTTCATTCCTCAGTACCTGGTCATGGACTATTACATAGGGGGTGACCTGCTGACCCTGCTCAGTAAATTTGAGGATCGGCTTCCTGAAGATATGGCTCGTTTCTATGTCGCAGAAATGGTGTTGGCCATCCATTCAATCCATCAGCTCAACTATGTACACAGGTACAGAGTTCAGCCCGCTACAATGTTCCCATCAAACACTCCCAGGGCAGGTACAGCACGGGGTTAGATACAGAGTAAAGCTCCCTCTACACTGTCCCCATCAAACATTCCCAGGACAGGTACAGCACGGGGTTAGATACAGATTAAAGCTCCCTCTACACCGCCCCCATCAAACACTCCCAGGACAGGGTTAGATACAAAGTAAAGCTCCCTCTACACTGGCCCATCAAACACTCCCAGGACAGGTACAGCATGGGGTTGGATACAGAGTAAAGCTCCCTCTACACTGTCCCCATCAAACACTCCCAGGGCAGGTGCAGCACGGGGTTAGATACAAAGTAAAGCTCCCTCTACACTGTCCCCATCAAACACTCCCAGGACAGGTACAGCACGGGGTTAGATACAGAGTAAAGGTCCCTCTACACTGTCCCCATCAAACAGTCCCAGACAGGTACAGCACGGGGTTAGATACAGAGTAAACCTCTCTCTATGCTGTCCCCAAGGCATGTAGGTGAATTAGGATACAAATTAGCCTTTTGAGGGTGGAATGAGTTTGAGGGGCTGAATGGTCTGTTCACATCCTGGATTATGTCTTTAAATTGAGCAGCCAGTGGTTTAACATTGGGTCCCTGCTTTTCAGAGACATCAAACCAGACAATGTTTTAATTGATATGAATGGACATGTCAGGTTGGCCGACTTTGGATCCTGTCTCCAGCTCCGTCAGGACGGGACAGTAAGTACACACTACACCTTTCTGCTTATCATTCCTGTATCCCAACTATAACGCAGGACAGGAGATTCCTGATCCTGATCCAGACAAATCCTTCACTCTGAGCTCTAATCTCCCCCCTCACTCCCTGCACCCTTTAATATCCCACCCAGTCTAATCCCACTCTCCCCCTCATTCCCCGCACCCTTTAATATCCCACCCAGTCTAATCCCACTCTCACCCTCACTCCCCGCACCCTTTAATATCCCACCTAGTCTAATCCCACTCTCCCCCTCATTCCCCGCACCCTTTAATATCCCATCCAGTCTAATCCCACTCTTCCCCTCACTCCCCACGCCCTTTAATATCCCACCCAGTCTGATCCTACTCTCCCCTCACTCACCACACACTTTAATATCCCACTCAGTCTAATCCCACTCTCCCCCTCACTCCCCGCACCCTTTAATATCCCACCCAGTCTAATCCCACTCTCCCCCTCACTCCCCACGCCCTTTAATATCCCACTCAATCTAATCCCACTCTCCGCCTCACTCCCCACACCCCTTAATATCCCACCCAGTCTAATCCCACTCTCCCCCTCACTCCCCGCACCCTTTAATATCCCACCCAATCTAATCCCACTCTCCGCCTCACTCCCCACACCCTTTAATATCCCACCCAATCTAATCCCACTCTCTGCCTCACTCCCCACACGCCTTAATATTCCACCCAGTCTAATCCCACTCTCCCCCTCACACCCCGCACCCTTTAATATCCCACCCAGTATAATCCCACTCTCCCCCTCACTCCCCACGCCCTTTAATATCCCACCCAGTCTAATCCCACTCTCCTCCTCACTCCCTGCACCCTTTAATATCCCACCCAGTCTAATCTCACTCTCCCCCTCACACTCTGCACCCTTTAATATCCCACCCAGTCTAATCCCACTCTCCCCCTCACACCCCCACATCCTTTAGTATTTTCCCTTCCCAAGTGACTCTCCAACTCTCTTTGAAAGGACTTCACTGAACAATTTTGCGATGAGGGAGAGCCATTTACAGTTTTGTCCCCTCACATCCGAGGTCTTTTCTCTGTGCCAGGTCGAAACCTCGGTGGCCGTGGGAACGCCGGATTACATCTCCCCGGAGATCCTGCAGGCGATGGAGGACGGCAAGGGCAAGTACGGTTTGGAGTGTGACTGGTGGTCCCTGGGGGTCTGTATGTATGAGCTGCTGTTTGGAGAGACCCCTTTCTACGCAGAGTCCCTGGTGGAGACTTACGGCAAAATCATGAACCACAAGGTATGCAGCAGCAGACGAGGCACAATTCCTTAAATTGGGAATGCTTGGAGCAATAACTGGGCTATATGGAATCATAAATGGGGTTATCTGGATATGGGTAATAATTGGGAATAGATTAATCAGTTTGGAGATGAAATATGGATATAAGTTGAGGTAATGCGCGGTACAAGATCTTCAGTCTTTTTTTATTCATTCATAGGATGTGGCATCACTGGAAAGGCCCAGCACTTGTTGCCTATCCCTAACTGCCCTTTGAGAAGGTGGTGAGCCGCCTTCTTGAACCGCTGCAGTCCGTGTGGTGTGGGTGCACCCACAGTGCCGTTAGGGAGGGAGTTCCAGGGTTTTGGCCAAATGACAATGGGATTCTCTCTCAAGACTCCTCGGGCAAATCTGATCTCTCCTGTTTTGACGTTGACACTCTGTGTGCTGATTCCTGGAAGCTTGTCCACCATCTGCAAGGCACGAATCAGGAGTGCGATGCAATATTCTCCACTTGCCTGGATGGGTGAAGCTCCAACAACACAACACCTGGGACAAAGCAGCCCCGCTTGATTGGCACCTTGATCCACCACCTTCAACATTCACTCCCTCCACCACCGACGCACAGTGGCAGCAGTGTGTGTACCATCTACGAGATGCACTGCAGCAACTCACCAAGGCTCCTTCGACAGCACCTTCCCAACCTTCGACCTCTACCACACCTAGAAGGACAAGGGCAACAGATGCCTGGGAACACCGCCACTAAGCCACACACTTTGCTGATTTGAAACTATATTCCTTATATTCTTTCATGGGATTTGGCCATCACTGGTGAGGACAGCTTTTATTGCCCATCCCTAATTGCCCTTGAGAAGGTGGTGGTGAGCTACCTTGAGCCGCTGCTGTCCCTGTGGTGTAGGTACACCCACAGCGCTGTTAGGGAGGGGCTTCCAGGATTTTGATTGGACGATAGTGGGATTCCCTCCCAAACCTTCTCTACCTCACTTTCCTCCCTTAAGACACTCCCTCAAATCTACCTCTTTGACAAAGCTTTTGGTCATCTGACCGAAGGTGGCTCAGTGTCAAACCTTGTTTGATAATGTTCCTGTGAAGCACTTTGGGATGTTTCATTTATGTTAAAGGCATTATATAAATATAGCTTGTTGTTGAAACACCCCAATCACTTTCACCAAAGGATCAGGAAAGATCATCGTAAATTGTTTGGGCTTGTTTTGTTTGTGTGGTTTTATGGGGACTGAGAAACATGCAACGGCCGGACAGGGACCCTCATGTTATAAGTCTGACGCTCTACTGGCTGAGCTATCCAGGCTTTCATTTGAAGGCCTGATATAAAGTTAAGTTGTTGTTGGCCTGTTGGGAATCCCATGCCTCTGATATCAACTCGCCCTCCTGCCTTTTTTTATCTCCCTCCGACCCCCTGCAGGACAAGCTGACATTCCCGCCGGATGTCAGTGATGTGTCAGAGGCTGCCCGGGACCTGATCGCCAGGCTGGTCTGCAGCAAGGACAAGCGCCTGGGCCAGGCGGGCATCGGCGACCTGCAGGAGCACCCGTTCTTCGCCGGCATCGACTGGCACCGCATCCGCGACCTCCCCCCACCCTACATCCCTGAGGTCACCAGCCCCTCCGACACATCCAACTTCGACGTGGACGATGATGTGCTCAAGACGGCGGTGAGTCATGGCGCGACGTGGTGAGGGCAGGCCCGGCCAAGCGTAGGTGACCGGGAGTTGGACACCCAACCCCGTTGGACAACAGCCTGCGTTTATATAGCGCCGTTAACGCAGAGCCACGCGAGAGATTGAGACGGGTGGTCAAAGGTTTGGTCAGCGATGTAATTAACAAATAGGAGTAGCAGTAGGGCCATTCAGCCCCTCAAGCCTGCTCTGCCGTTCAGTAAGATCACGGTCATTCTTCCATCTGAAATCCACTTTCTTGCCTATCCCTTAATTGCCTCAGTACCTAATTCTACTACTTCGCAGAGTTAATCTTTCAAGTTTGTATGACTCTTCTCTTGAAGAAGAGTTATACGGACTCGAACCGTTAACTCTTTCTCTGTCCACAGATGCTGCCAAACCTGGTGAGCTTTTGCAGCATTTTCTATTTTTATTTCAGATTTCCAGCATCCACAGTATTCTGCATTTATCATAGACTGAGCTTTACTCTGTATCTAACCCCGTGCTGTACCTGCCCTGGGAGTGTTTGATGGGGACAGTGTAGAGGGAGATTTACTCTGTATCTAACCCCGTGCTGTACCTGCCCTGGGAGTGTTTGATGGGGACAGTGTAGAGGGTGCTTTATTCTGTATCTAACCCCGTGCTGTACCTGCCCTGGGAGTGTTTGATGGGGACAGTGTAGAGGGAGCTTTACTCTGTATCTAACCCCGTGCTGTACCTGCCCTGGGAGTGTTTGATGGGGACAGTGTAGAGGGAGCTTTACTCCGTATCTAACCCCGTGCTGTACCTGCCCTGGGAGTGTTTGATGGGGACGGTGTAGAGGGAGCTTTACTCTGTATCTAACCCCGTGCTGTACCTGCCCTGGGAGTGTTTGATGGGGACGGTGTAGAGGGAGCTTTACTCTGTATCTAACCCCGTGCTGTACCTGCCCTGAGAGTGTTTGATGGGGACGGTGTAGAGGGAGCTTTACTCTGTATCTAACCCCGTGCTGTACCTGTCCTGGGAGTGTTTTGCGCTGTGGATGTGTTTTTTTCCACACACTAATTAATCCCATACTGATATGAGATACTGTCATTCTGCCTCTTTAAGGGGTCTGTAAATGTGATGTTTGTGTGTTTCAGGACTCAGCCCCTCCTCCCAGCCGAGGTGCTTTTTCTGGACTCCACCTTCCCTTTGTTGGATTCACCTACACCTCCAACTGGTGAGTGAAAACCGAGGCAGAAATCGAGTCTCCTCAAGCCAGGATTGACAGCCCCTGTGGCAACTTCAGGCAAATCTCATCTCTCCTGTTTTAACATTGACACTCTTGTGTGTTGACTCCCGGAAGCCTGTCCACCATCTACAAGGCACTAGTCACGAGTGTGGTGGAATACTCCCCACTTGCCTGGATGAGTGCAGCGCCCACAACACTCAAGAAGCTCCACACCATCCAGGACAAAGCAGCCCCGCTTGATCGGCACCCCATCCACTACCTTCAACATTCACTCTGTCCAACGCCGATGCACAGTAGCAGCAGTGTGTGTACCATCTACAAATGCACTGCAGCAACTCACCAAGGCTCCTTCAACAGCACCTTCCAAACCCATGACCTCTATCAGCTAGAAGGATAAGGGCAAAAGATGCATGGGAACACCACCATGGGAAGCCACACACTTTCCTGAATTGAGACTATATTTTTGTATTCATTCACGGGATGTGGGCTTCGCTGGCTGGGCCCAGCATTTATTGCCCATCCCTAATTGCCCCTTGAGAAGGTGGGGGTGAGCTGCCTTCTTGAACTGCTGCAGTCTGGTGTAGGTACACCCACAGTGCTGTTAGGGAGGGACTTCCTGGATTTTGACCCAGCGACAGTGAAGGAATGGCAATATAGTTCCAAGTCAGGATGGTGACTGACTTGGAGAGGAACTTGCAGGTGTTCCTAAGTATCTGCTGCCCTTGCCCTTTTTGCTGGTAGGGTTGCAGTTTGGGAAGGTGCTGTCGAAGGAGCCTTGGTGAGTTGCTGTTGTGCATCTTGTAGGTGATACACACTGCTGCTACTGTGCATCAGCGGCAGAGGGAGTGAATGTTTAAGCTGGCGGATGGGAGAGCAGATTAAGTGGGCTGCTTTGTCCTGGATGGTGTAAAGCTCCTTGAGTGCTGTTGGAGCTGCACTCATCCAGGCAAATGGAAACTATTCCATCACACTCCTGACTTGTGCCTTGTAGATGGTAGAGAGACTTTGAGTCAAGAGGTATGTTACTCACTGCAGAATTCTCAGCCTCTGACCTGATCTTGTAGCCATAATATTTATATGGCTGGTCCAGCTCAGTTTCTGGTCAATGGTAACCCCTAGGATGTTGATAGTGGAGGACTTAGTGATGCTAAGGCCATTGAATGTCCAAAGGAGACAGTTGGATTCTCTCTTGTGGAGATAGTCATTGCCTGGCACTTGTGTGGTATGAATATTACTTGCCACTTATAGCCGAAACCTGAATGTTATCTTACTGCATATGGATATGGGCTGCTTCAGTATCTGTGGAGTCGCGAACATTGTGCAATCATCAACGAACATCCCCACTTCTGACCTTATGATAGAAGGAAGGTCATCGATGAAGCAGCTGAAGGTTGTTGGGCCTAGGACACTACCCTGAGGAACTCCTGCAGTGATGTCCTGGAGCTGAGATAATTGACCTCCAACAACCACAACCATCTTCCTTTGTGCTCAGTATGACTCCAGCCAGTGGAGAATTTTCCCCCGATTTCGATTGACACCAGTTTTGCCAGTGCTTCTTGATGCCACACTCTTTCAAATGCTGCATCGATGTCAGGGGCAGTCACACTCACCTCACCTCAGGAGTTCAGCTCTTTTGTCCAAGTTTGGACTAAGGCTGTGATGAGGTCAGGAGCTGAGTGGCCCTGGTGGATCCCAAACTGAGCGTCAGTGGGGAGGTTATTGCTGAGCAAGTGCCACTTAATAGCACTGTCGACGCCCCTTCCCATAATTTTGCTGATGATGGAGAGTAGACTGATGGGGCGGTAATTAACCAGGTTGGATTTGTCCTGCTTTTTGTGGACAGGACATACCTGGGCAATTTTCCAAAATGCCAAGTAGATGCCAGTGTTATAGCTGTACTGGAACAGCTTGGCTTGGGGTGTGGCAAGTTCTTGAGCACAAGTCTTCAATACTTTTGCTGGAATGTTGTCAGGGCCCATTGCCTTTGCAATATCCAGAGCCTTCAGCCATTTCTTGATATCACCTGTCAGCATCACAGAAGCCAATCCTCAGCCAATTCGATTCACTCCACGAGATATCAAGAAACGGTTGAAGGCGCTGGATATTGAAAAGGCTATATGGGCCCTGACAACATTCCAGCAATAGTACTGAAGACTTCTGCTCCAGAAGTAGCTGTGCGCTTGACCATGTTGTTCCAGTACAGCTGCAACACGAGCTTCTACCCGGCTATGTGAAAGATCGCCCAGGTATGTCCTGTACACACAAAGCAGGACAAATCCAACCCGGCCAATGAGCATTTGCCTTCGCAGTCACCCTTCCCCCACTGTCGTTGGGCCAAAAACCCCTAACAGTACTGTGGGTGTACCTACACCACGTGGACTGCAGCGGTTCAAGAAGGCGGCTCACCACCACCTTCTCAAGGGGCAATTAGGGATGGGCAACAAATTCTGACCTTGCCAGCGACGAATGTACCCCAAGGCTAATTACGTAACAGAATAAAAAGCTGTGTTTGCGTTGTGTTTGGGCTTCATGCTTCATGTGACAGGTTTCTGCATCTCCACCAGCTCACTGTCTGACCGGGGTTGTTTGAAGGGCAGCCAGGGCCCTACGTCACTGGACAGTCGGGAAACCGAAGCATTTGAGAAGAAGATAAAGCAGCTGGAGATTGACAAGAGGGAACTGAACTGTAAACTTCAAGGTGAGACTTAGATATAGGAATCTATTTATTAATGGTCACCATTTTAATTTGAACTTGTTAATGGTTGAAGCTTGCTTGGAAAAACCAAAGCAGATTGCCAAAGTTTGGATATGAATACCAGACTCTTTTGGTATCCGGGCGTGAGTTATGGACTGGAAACGAACCAAAAGGTTTGGGTTAGTTTATATAGAGAGTGACAGATACCTGGGAAATACCAGGCTGGAATCTACTCGAGGGGATTGGATGGTTTATAGTGAAACATTCACAGTCAGCCAAGCCTAAGACTGTTGACAGTCCCCAGATTTTAATTTGGAGACCTGCGGTTATCCCTAGAAATCCCTAGGAGTGATATGTGTGATCTATAACCAATCCCTCCATGATATTTAACTTTCTTTGTGTGACAGAATCTCTCCAGAAAATTTCTGCTGGTCACAGCAGCTCAGGAGCTGCTGGTAAAGAATCAGAAATCAAAGGTTTGAAGGAGGAAATGCAGATCCTGCAAAACAAACTGGCAGGTGAGAATCTAGGTTTACAGCAAATGTAAAACTACTGAGTCAGCACCAGCAAATTGATGGTTTCACTGAACTTTATCAGCCCTTGGATAGCGTAGAGGGAGCTTTACTCTGTATCTAACCCCATGCTGTACCTGTCCTAGGAGTGTTTGATGGGGACAGTGTAGGGGGAGCTTTACTCTGTATCTAACCCCATGCTGTACCTGCCCTGGGAGTGTTTGATGGGGACAGTGTAGGGGGAGCTTTACTCTGTATCTAACCCCATGCTGTACCTGCCCTGGGAGTGTTTGATGGGGACAGTGTAGAGAGAGCTTTACTCTGTATCTAACCCCGTGCTGTACCTGTCCTGGGAGTGTTTGATGGGGACAGCGTAGAGGGAGTTTTACTCTGTATCTAACCCTGTGCTGTACCTGCCATGGGAGTGTTTGATGCTGACGCTGGATGACAGAAATTATTTGCTCTTAATCTCAGCACTAAATAATTGGGTGTAGAATGTGGGGTGTTGGAATAGGATCAGGGAGAGATGAAGAGACTGTTAGGAGGTTTATCAAGTGAAAAGGGAGGGTCCTATTAAGACCACATCTATTGGGAGGCTCCGCCCTTTTTTTTATTCCTTTACGGGACGAGGGTGTCGCTGGCTGGGCCAGCATTTGATGCCCATCCCTAATTGCTCTTGAGAAGGTAGCGAGTGAGCTGCCTTCTTGAACCGCTGCAGTCCAGATGTTGTAGGTAAACCTACTTTTAGGGAGGGAGTTCCTGGATTTTGACCCAGCGACAGTGAAAGAATGGTGATATATTTCCAAGTCAGGATGGTGTGCGGCTTGAAGGGGAACTTGCAGGTGGTGGTGTTCCCATGCATCTGCTGCCCTTTGTCCTTCTAGATGGTAGCAGTCGTGGGTTTAGAAGATGCTGTCTAAGGAGCCTTGGTGAGTTCCTGCCCTCCTTGGGCCCATGATCTCTGGGGTCCTCCATTTTTCTGGCCTTGACCTCATTGCACTATTGTCCTCTGCCAGTCTCCCAGTGCCGCTTCCCCATCCTCACAGTGCTCCATAATGTCACCTTCCCAAAGACCCTCCTTGTGGTGCTGAGCTCTGGACTCTCAGGCTGTTGTTTTTCAGAGATCCAACTGGATAATGAGGAACAAGCGAAGAGGAGGAACGAGGTTGAGAACCATCAGCTCAGGGCCTTGGAGAAGCAGCTGAAGGCTCTCAAACAGGAGAAAGAGGACATCAATAAGGTACTCCCACGCCTCACTCCATTTGATTCCAATTGCCCTTGGTACCATTGATCTCTAAGTGACCTTTGGCACCATTGTCTACAATTGACCCTCAACACCACCCGCCCCACCCACCCCTTACACACTCCCTCTCTTTGCAGGATCTGGTTGAGGCCCGGGAGCAGCTAACCACTCGGAGCCGCGAGCTGCGTGAGGCGCAGGTCAAGCGCCAGAGGGCAGTTGAGGAGGCCCAGGAAGGGGAGGAGCGTTACTCCCAGCTCCGTTCGCAAAAGCTGAAGCTGTCCCGAGAGCTACGCGACCGGGAGGAGGAGATGGAGGTGGTGATGGAGAAAGTAGAGAGCCTGCGGCAGGAGCTGAGCAGGGCGGACAAGAGCAAGATGGAGGTGAGAGGGAAATCAATTCAGGATTGATCCAGGAGCAGCTTTGGGGGTTGAGGGGGATTAGTGCTTGAGGGCCTTGTTTGTAAACTGCCAGACTCACTTCAGCACAGCCCTGGAGATAAGAGCATCCCAAGAATTTGACCTTGACTACTGGCTGATTGGCTATGGAAGGCAGCACAATGTTGAACCTCTAACCTGGTTGACTTTCCAGTTCACAAAATGAAGATTATAGGAAGCTTCACAACAATACTGAGGGAGTGCTGCACTGTCGGAGGTGCCATCTTTTGGGTGAGACGTTAAACTGAAGCACCGTCTGCCCTCTCAGTGGATATAAAAGATCCCGCGACCACCATTGGAAGAAGAGCAAGTCTTGGAGGTGGAGTGGGGTGGGGGAAGATCTCCCCGGTGTCCTGGAGCCAATATTTATGCCTTAATCAACATCACTGAGAAAAGATAAATGATCTGGGTCATTATCACATTTCTGTTGATGGGAGCTTGCTGTGCGCAAATTGGCTGCAGCGTTTTCCACTTTAATCACTGGAGTTTGGAAGAATGAGAGGGGATCTCATTGAAACACATAAAATCCGGACAGGGCTGGATAGACTGGATGCAGGGATGATGTTTCCTCTGGCTGGGGGGGGTTTCTAGAACAAGGGGTCACAGCCTCAGAATACGGGGCTAAGGTGAGGAGAAACTTCTTCACTCAGGGGGGTGGTGAACCCATGGAATTCTCTACCCCAGAAGGCTGTGGAGGCCAAGTCATTGAATATATTTAAGAAGGAAATAGGCAGATTTCTGCACTCCAAAGACATCGAGGAGTATGGGGGAGAGAGCGGGAGTATGCCGTTGACATAGAGGATCAGCCACGATCATATTGAATGGGGGAGCAGGCTCGAAGGACCGAATGGCCTGCTCCTGCTCCTGCTCCTATTTTCTGTTCTCCTAAAAAAAGGGTATGTCATTGGTTGTGAAGTGCTTTTGAGACATCCCGGGAATGCGGAGGGAACTGCGGTAAATCTGTCATCGGCTGAGGGGGATTTGGGGTTTAAACTCGGCCAGGACGGACAGTGAATGAGTGGCTGTGTCTGATTTGATAACTCTCCTTGCAGCTGGAAGCGAAGATGGAGGAGGAGTTGCTGGAGGCAGCGAGACAGCGCAAACTGTGGGAGCGCAGCGAGCAGAGGAGGAAACAGCTGGAGGAGGAGATGGAGAGACTGAAGGTAAAAGAGCATCACTGCATCCCTTACAGACCCCACCCATCGCCCTCATTTTCCCACAGCCAAGTTGGATTCCTTATAAGATCCTGAGGGGACTTGACAGGGTGGATGCTAATAGGATGTTCCCCCCCCCTCCCCACCACCCCCACCCCCACCCCCCCCCCCCCCCCCCCCCCACCTCCCCCCACCGTGTGGGAGAGACTGGAACCAGGGAACACAGTTTAAAAATATGGGGTCTCCCATTTAAGATGGAGTTGAGGAGAAATCTTTTCTCTCTGAGAGGCGTGACCCTTTCCCGGGAGAGTGGTGGAGTCAGCTCATTGAACATTTTTGAGGAACACGTTGACTGAAATGAAAAGGGATTCAAAGGTTATTGGGGGGGTAGGCGGCAATGTGGAGTTAAGGCCATGATCTTATTGAATGGTGGAGCAGGCTTGAGGAGCCAAATGGCTTCTCCTAATTTGTGTGTTCGTATGTAGACACTGAAAAGGCTACTTTTAGTCAGAAGCAAATAGCTCCAGACCCCCACAAATGTGCATTCCTCATCCCGTGCCAACCCTTCCTTGCTCCTCGCCCGCACCATCTTTCCCGACCCTCGCTTCACACCACCTCATCATGCCCATTACCGTGCCCTCCCCTCCCACTCCAGGATAAGACTAACCAGGCCCTTGCACGCTCACTCTCTCTCACTCTCTCTCACTCTCTCTCACTCTCACTCTCTCTCACTCTCACTCTCTCTCACTCTCATTCTCTCTCACTCTCATTCTCTCTCACTCTCATTCTCTCTCACTCTCATTCTCTCTCTCTCTCTCATTCTCTCTCTCTCTCATTCTCTCTCTCTCTCATTCTCTCTCTCTCATTCTCTCTCTCTCATTCTCTCTCTCACATTCTCTCTCACATTCTCTCTCTCACATTCTTTCTCACTCTCATTCTCTCTCACTCTCCTCTCTCTCATTCTCTCTCACTCTCATTCTCTCTCACTCTCATTCTCTCTCACTCTCATTCTCTCTCACTCCCATTCTCTCTCACTCCCATTCTCTCTCACTCCCATTCTCTCTCACTCCCATTCTCTCTCACTCCCATTCTCTCTCACTCCCATTCTCTCTCACTCCCATTCTCTCTCACTCTCACTCTCTCTCACTCCCATTCTCTCTCACTCCCATTCTCTCTCACTCCCATTCTCTCTCACTCCCATTCTCTCTCACTCCCATTCTCTCTCACTCCTATTCTCTCTCACTCCTATTCTCTCTCACTCCCATTCTCTCTCACTCCCATTCTCTCTCACTCCCATTCTCTCTCACTCCCATTCTCTCTCTCACTCCCATTCTCTCTCTCACTCCCATTCTCTCTCTCACTCCCATTCTCTCTCTCACTCCCATTCTCTCTCTCACTCCCATTCTCTCTCTCACTCCCATTCTCTCTCTCACTCCCATTCTCTCTCTCACTCCCATTCTCTCTCTCACTCCCATTCTCTCTCTCACTCCCATTCTCTCTCTCACTCCCATTCTCTCTCTCACTCTCTCATTCTCTCTCTCTCTCACTCTCTCATTCTCTCTCTCTCTCTCTCTCACCCACTCTCATTCTCTCTCTCTCTCTCTCACCCACTCTCATTCTCTCTCTCTCTCTCACCCACTCTCATTCTCTCTCTCTCTCACACCCACTCTCATTCTCTCTCTCTCTCTCTCTCTCTCTCACCCACTCTCATTCTCTCTCTCTCTCTCTCACCCACTCTCATTCTCTCTCTCTCTCACACCCACTCTCATTCTCTCTCTCACACCCACTCTCATTCTCTCTCTCTCTCTCACCCACTCTCATTCTCTCTCTCTCTCTCTCTCTCTCACCCACTCTCATTCTCTCTCTCTCTCACCCTCTCTCTCTCTCTCTCTCGCTCTCTCACCCACTCTCATTCTCTCTCTCTCTCGCTCTCTCACCCACTCTCATTCTCTCTCACTCCCATTCTCCCTCTCTCTATCTCTCTCACATTCTCGCTCTCTCTCCCTCTCTCTCTCTCTCTCTCTCACATTCTCTCTCTCTCTCTCTCTCTCACATTCTCTCTCTCTCTCTCTCTCCCTCTCTCTCTCTCTCTCACACACATTCTCTCTCTCTCTCTCCCTCTCTCTCTCTCTCACATTCTCTCTCTCTCTTGCAACTGGTACAGGCTGGAGGGGTCCCCGGCAGCCGGGGCCCTGACCCCGGCCAGGAGCTGATGGTGGCCAAGGCGGACCTGGAGCAGAAGGTGCTGGCGTGCGAGGAGGAGCTGGCGAAGCGGGAGAGCGTGCATGCGGCCGACCTGAAGGCCCTGCGCGAGCGGCTGGCCGACTCAGAGAGCCGGCAGCAACGGCTGGAGAGGGAACTGTCGGCAGGCAGGGAGCGGCTGGAGAAAGCACGCAGCGAAAGGTGAGGCCAGTGCTGCTTATGTGAGCCGCGTGCTGCTGAGCTTTTAGGGGTGCGCTCGCTAGCTTTTGGGGGACATGCCGGCTGGCTTTTGAGGGGCTCTGGCAATTGGTATTTAGGGGGGTGTGCTTGCTGATTTTTGGTGGGGTGTGCACGCTGGGCTCTGGGGGTGTGTGCACGCTGGGTTTTGTGGTGGGAAGGGTGTGCCTGCTGGATTTTGTGAGGGGGAGGGTGTGGCTGCTGGATTTTGTGAGGGGGAGGGTGTGGCTGCTGGATTTTGCGGTGGGGAGGGTGTGGCTGCTGGATTTTGTGGGGGGGAGGGTGTGCCTGCTGGATTTTGTGGGGGTGTGCCTGCTGGATTTTGTGAGGGGGTGGGTGTGCCTGCTGGATTTTGTGAGGGGGTGGGTGTGCCTGCTGGATTTTGTGAGGGGGTGGGTGTGCCTGCTGGATTTTGTGAGGGGGTGGGTGTGCCTGCTGGATTTTGTGAGGGGGAGGGTGTGCCTGCTGGATTTTGTGAAGGGGTGGGTGTGCCTGCTGGATTTTGTGAGGGGGAGGGTGTGCCTGCTGGATTTTGCGGTGGGGTGGGTGTGCCTGCTGGATTTTGTGGGGGTACACCTGCTGGATTTTGTGAGGGGGTGGGTGTGCCTGCTGGATTTTGCGGTGGGGTGGGTGTGCCTGCTGGATTTTGTGAGGGGGTGGGTGTGCCTGCTGGATTTTGTGAGGGGGTGGGTGTGGCTGCTGGATTTTGTGAGGGGGTGGGTGTGCCTGCTGGATTTTGCGGTGGGGTGGGTGTGCCTGCTGGATTTTGCGGTGGGGTGGGTGTGCCTGCTGGATTTTGTGAGGGGGAGGGTGTGGCTGCTGGATTTTGTGAGGGGGAGGGTGTGGCTGCTGGATTTTGTGAGGGGGTGGGTGTGCCTGCTGGATTTTGCGGTGGGGTGGGTGTGCCTGCTGGATTTTGTTGGTGGGGGGGCTGCTGTGTGCTTGCTGGATTTTGTGGGGGTGTGCCTGCTGGATTTTGTGAGGGGGTGGGTGTGCCTGCTGGATTTTGCGGTGGGGTGGGTGTGCCTGCTGGATTTTGTGTGGGTGTGCCTGCTGGATTTTGTGAGGGGGTGGGCGTGGCTGCTGGATTTTGTGAGGGGGTGGGTGTGCCTGCTGGATTTTGCGGTGGGGTGGGTGTGCCTGCTGGATTTTGTGGGGGTGCGCCTGCTGGATTTTGTGAGGGGGAGGGTGTGGCTGCTGGATTTTGTGAGGGGGTGGGTGTGGCTGCTGGATTTTGTGAGGGGGTGGGTGTGCCTGCTGGATTTTGTGGTGGGGGGGGTGTGCCTGCTGGATTTTGCAGTGGGGGGGGGTGTGCCTGCTGGATTTTGCAGTGGGGAGGGTGTGCCTGCTGGATTTTGTTGGTGGGGGGGGCTGCTGTGTGCTTGCTGGATTTTGTGGGGGTGTGCTTGCTGGATTTTGTGGGGGTGTGCCTGTTTTATTTTGTGGGGTTGGTTGGGGAGGGGGGGGTTGGGGGGGGGGAGGGGGGGGGGTTGGGGGGGGGGGGGTTGAGGGGGGGGAGGGGGGGGGTTGGGGGGGGGGGGTGGTGTGGGGGGGTGGCGTGTGGCTGCTAGGATTTGCCAAGCCTCATGCTGTGCCAAGTTTAGCCATCGGAGATCCCGGTTGGAGCCCGGTGGAGGAGGTTTGGATGGGGCCCAGAACTCCTGACTGGTACTGAGAGGTCTGGCACTGAACCCGCCCCCACCCCTTGCTAACCATTGCCCTGTGTCCTGATATCCCGCAGGCAGTTAGAGCATGAGGAAACCCTGATGGAGGTGCGGCTGGCCCATGAGCAGGAGAAGAGTCTGCTGCGGGAGGAAAACCTAAAGTTGAGTGTGGAGCTGGAGCCGGTGAGTGTCCGAACCTTGTCCACCCCCACGACCCTTCGAGGCCGTGAAGAGCTTATATACCTGTGGAGCTTTTTGTCTTAAACAAAAACAGCAAATGCCAGGAAAGGTCTAGCAGCATCTGTGGAGAGAGAAACAGAGTTAACGTTTCGAGTCCATATGACTCTCCTCCCTCCTGTCGGAGGGAGGGTAGGTGCCCACAGTGTTGTCGGACATGGTGGTTGGGCTGGGGTTGACACTGTGAAACCCTGTGGTGTTAACTGACGGGAGCAATGCGATAAAGGAAATGCAGTTTATCCTGCGTATAAGGATTTTCAAAGGCATTTGATAAAGTGCCATACGGGAGGCTTATTGACGAAATGTAGCCTTGCTGGTGCTGTGAGGGTAGGGAGTTGATTAGGGCGGGGGAGAGGTGATTAATTTTCAGACCAGAGGGATGTAGGCCGAGGTTTTCCCTGGAAATCAGTGTTGCTCTAATCGATTAAGTACTTTTTTTTGAAGGACAGTCTGCAAGAAATGTGGCAAGGAGATGATGACATGGTGATGTTATTTGAGCAATCAATATTGGCCCCAGGACACCGGGGTGAACTCCTCCCATTCTTCTGCCAATAGTGGCCATCTTTTATGATCTCCTTGAGAGAGCAGAAGGGGACCTCGGTTTAATGTCTGATTTGAATCTCTGACAGTGCAGTGCTTTCTCAGTACTGGCACTAGGAGTGTCGGCCTGGATTATGGGGCTCAAGTCTCTGGAGTGGGATTCAAACCTGTAACCTTGAATGGGTTCAGGGCCTTTGTGCCCGAGGGAGGATAAGAAAATTCTTGACTTGTGATCTCTGGCTTCTCATAGCTCATGGAACAGCTGGACAGGCTCCAGGCCAGCAACAAACATCTGGAGGAAGACCTGCGGGCTCTGAAAGGCAGGGAAGAGACGGTGACACAGTGGGACACCCAGATTGCGGAAATCGTCCAGTGGTAAGGGATTGGGAGCGGCATTCCCGCGGGACTGGGGTGGGGGAAGGCTGGGATGGAGGGATATGGGGAGAATGCAGTCTCTTGTGTGTGTGGGACTCGGCACCGCACTGGGTGAGATCCATACAGTCTTGGTTTCTGCTCAGCCATTGGGATCGGAGAGCTAATGGGATGTCCTGGATGCTCCTGTTGACAGGGTGAGTGAAGAGAAGGAAGCTCGGGGATATCTTCAGACTCTGGCCACCAAGATGACGGAGGAATTGGATTCGTTGAAAAGCATGAGCAGCAATGTCAAGGCAGCGGTGAGGCTTGTTATTGTTTTGGCGATCTGTTTTCGGGGAGATTCATTGCCCTGGAAATGAGGGAGAACCAGCTTTTAAATCCCCGGATGGGAGGTGGACATAGGAATATGGGGGAGAAGGTGGAATGGAAGGATATGGTGAGAGGGCAGGTCAGTGGGATTGGGGGATATGGGGAGAATGCGGATTGATGGGATTGAGGGATATGGGAAGAAGGTGGGACTGAGGGATATGAGGAGAATGCGAGTCCGTGGGATTGAGGGATATGGGGAGAATGTGGGTCGGTGGGAGTGCGGGTCGGTGGGATTGAGGGATATGGGGAGAATGTGGGTCGGTGGGATTGAGGAATATGGGGGGAGTGCGGGTCGGTGGGATTGAGGGATATGGGGAGAATGCGGGTCGGTGGGATTGAGGGATATAGGGGGAGTACGGGTCGGTGGGATTGAGGGATATGGGGAGAATGCGGGTCGGTGGGATTGAGGGATATGGGGAGAATGCAGGGCAGTGGGCTTGGGGTTATGGGGAGAATGCGGGTTGGTGGGATTGAGGGATATGGGGAGAATGTGGGTCGGTGGGAGTGCGGGTCGGTGGGATTGAGGGATATGGGGAGAATGTGGGTCGGTGGGATTGATGAATATGGGGGGAGTGCGGGTCGGTGGGATTGAGGGATATGGGGGGAGTGCGGGTCGGTGGGATTGAGGGATATGGGGGGAGTGCGGGTCGGTGGGATTGAGGGATATGGGGAGACTGCGGGTCGGTGGGATTGAGGGATATAGGGGGAGTACGGGTCGGTGGGATTGAGGGATATGGGGAGAATGCGGGTCGGTGGGATTGAGGGATATGGGGAGAATGCAGGGCAGTGGGCTTGGGGTTATGGGGAGAATGCGGGTTGGTGGGATTGAGGGATATGGGGGGAGTGCGGGTCGGTGGGATTGAGGGATATGGGGGGAGTGCGGGTCGGTGGGATTGAGGGATATGGGGAGAATGCGGGAGGGTGGGATTGAGGGATATGGGGGGAATGTGGGTCGGTGGGATTGAGGGATATGGGGGGAGTGCGGGTCGGTGGGATTGAGGGATATGGGGGGAGTGCGGGTCGGTGGGATTGAGGGATATGGGGAGAATGCGGGAGGGTGGGATTGAGGGATATGGGGGGAATGTGGGTCGGTGGGATTGAGGGATATGGGGGGAGTGCGGGTCGGTGGGATTGAGGGATATGGTGAGAGTGCGGGTCGGTGGGATTGAGGGATATGGTGAGAGTGCGGGTCGGTGGGATTGAGGGATATGGGGAGAGTGCGGGTCGGTGGGATTGAGGGATATGGGGAGAGTGCGGGTCGGTGGGATTGAGGGATATGGGGAGAGTGCGGGTCGGTGGGATTGAGGGATATGGGGAGAGTGCGGGTCGGTGGGATTGAGGGATATGGGGAGAGTGCGGGTCGGTGGGATTGAGGGATATGGGGAGAGTGCGGGTCGGTGGGATTGAGGGATATGGTGAGAGTGCGGGTCGGTGGGATTGAGGGATATGGTGAGAGTGCGGGTCGGTGGGATTGAGGGATATGGGGAGAGTGCGGGTCGGTGGGATTGAGGGATATGGGGAGAGTGCGGGTCGGTGGGATTGAGGGATATGGGGAGAGTGCGGGTCGGTGGGATTGAGGGATATGGGGGGAGTGCGGGTGGGTGGGATTGAGGGATATGGGGGGAGTGCGGGTGGGTGGGATTGAGGGATATGGGGGGAGTGCGGGTGGGTGGGATTGAGGGATATGGGGGGAGTGCGGGTGGGTGGGATTGAGGGATATGGGGGGAGTGCGGGTGGGTGGGATTGAGGGATATGGGGGGAGTGCGGGTGGGTGGGATTGAGGGATATGGGGGGAGTGCGGGTGGGTGGGATTGAGGGATATGGGGGGAGTGCGGGTGGGTGGGATTGAGGGATATGGGGGGAGTGCGGGTGGGTGGGATTGAGGGATATGGGGGGAGTGCGGGTGGGTGGGATTGAGGGATATGGGGGGAGTGCGGGTGGGTGGGATTGAGGGATATGGGGGGAGTGCGGGTCGGTGGGATTGAGGGATATGGGGGGAGTGCGGGTGGGTGGGATTGAGGGATATGGGGGGAGTGCGGGTCGGTGGTATTGAGGGATATGGGGGGAGTGCGGGTCGGTGGTATTGAGGGATATGGGGGGAGTGCGGGTGGGTGGGATTGAGGGATATGGGGGGAGTGCGGGTGGGTGGAATTGAGGGATATGGGGGGAGTGCGGGTGGGTGGGATTGAGGGATATGGGGGGAGTGCGGGTGGGTGGGATTGAGGGATATGGGGGGCGTGCGGGTGGGTGGGATTGAGGGATATGGGGGGCGTGCGGGTGGGTGGGATTGAGGGATATGGGGAGAGTGCGGGTGGGTGGGATGGAGGGATATGGGGAGAGTGCGGGTGGGTGGGATTGAGGGATATGGGGAGAGTGCGGGTGGGTGGGATTGAGGGATATGGGGAGAGTGCGGGTGGGTGGGATTGAGGGATATGGGGAGAGTGCGGGTGGGTGGGATTGAGGGACATGGGGAGAGTGCGGGTCGGTGGGATTGAGGGACATGGGGGGAGTGCGGGTGGGTGGGATTGAGGGACATGGGGGGAGTGCAGGTAGGTGGGATTGAGGGACATGGGGGGAGTGCGGGTGGGTGGGATTGAGGGACATGGGGGGAGTGCGGGTGGGTGGGATTGAGGGACATGGGGGGAGTGCGGGTGGGTGGGATTGAGGAATATGGGGGGAGTGCGGGTGGGTGGGATTGAGGGATATGGTGGTGGGTTGGGGGAGGCGGGGAGCGTGGGCTTCATACCATTCACCAACTCAGCGGGTTGGATCTGAGGAAAGTTAAACGAAAGGTTTTTGTAGTGATAGTGGAGAGGGGATTCTGAAACTCCGTCTGTCTCTATTTCTCTTTTGCTCTCTCTCTTTATTGGTGCAGGACACTCACTGGAAGGCTCGTCGACTTCAGAAATTGGAAGCCTCAGCCAAACTGGAGCTACAGTCGGCGCTGGATGCTGAGATCCGGGTCAAACAAGCGCTGCAGGAACAGCTCAATGAAGCCAAGGCCACAAACCTGGCCACAGAATGGTAAAGAAGAGCAGGGGGCAGGGAGAAAGCAGAGCAGATCAGGACCCACTCCACATAGCAGCCTCTCACTGCTGTCTCACTCTGGACAGTGCCACCAGGAGTGCCCACTCAGCACAGTGCCCCTGTATCTAACCCCGTGCTGTACCTGTCCTGGGAGTGTTTGAAGGGGATGGTGTAGAGGGAGCTTTACTCTGTATCTAACCCCGTGCTGTACCTGTCCTGGGAGTGTTTGATGGGGACAGTGTAGAGGGAGCTTTACTCTGTATCTAACCCTGTGCTGTACCTGTCCTGGGAGTGTTTGATGGGGACGGTGTAGAGGGAGATTTACTCTGTATCTAACCCCGTGCTGTACCTGTCCTGGGAGTGTTTGATGGGGACAGTGTAGAGGGAGCTTTACTCTGTATCTAACCCCGTGCTGTACCTGTCCTGGGAGTGTTTGATGGGGACAGTGTAGAGGGAGCTTTACTCTGTATCTAACCCCGTGCTGTACCTGTCCTGGGAGTGTTTGAAGGGGATGGTGTAGAGGGAGCTTTACTCTGTATCTAATCCTGTGCTGCACCTGCTCAGGGAGTGTTTGATGGGGACAGTGTAGAGGGAGCTTTACTCTGTATCTAACCCCGTGATGTACCTGTCCTGGGAGTGTTTGATGGGGACAGTGTAGAGGGAGCTTTACTCTGTATCTAACCCTGTGCTGTACCTGTCCTGGGAGTGTTTGATGGGACTGTATAATACAGTAAAACTAATCTGTCCTGTGTGTGTGTGTGTGTCTCTTTCTCTGCAGCAAATTACAGGAAATGGAGAAGCAGAATGAGTCTCTGAAGTTGGAAGTTGAGAAGCTCAAGGAGGAAGCGCAGACCAAGGTCCGAAAAGGTAAGAACCATACTCCCTTTCGTCAGGGAGGGCTCATGCTGGCTGGGAACTGCTGGGTGACAGGAAGTGTCTGCCTCAGAACCTTGTGTTGGGCACCAGACCTGTGCCAGCTGAGAATCGACCATTCACCCACTCTCATCTCCTGATAGTGGCAAAAAAAAGCAAGAGCAAGGATTAAAGAGGAGAGGTGGGTTTGTTTGGATTTGGGGAGGGTGGACTGAGGAACATGCTGCCTGAATTAGTGATTGAAGCAGAAGCCATGTCACAGAATCACATAATTGTTACAGCACAGAAGGAGGCCATTCAGCTACACTGGCTCTCCAAATGTGCAGTTCACCAAGTGCCATTCCCCCATTTCTCCCTGTAACCCTGCACATTCTTCCTTCTCAGATACTATTCCCATTCCCTCTTGAATGCCTCAGTTGAACCTGCCTCCACCACACTCTCAGGCAGCGCATTCCAGATCCTAACCACTCGCTGTATGAAAAAGTTTCTCCTCATGTCTCCGTGGCTTTGTTTGCCATTTACCTGAAATCTGTGCCCCCTCATTCGCAATCCTTCTGCCTGCGGACACAGTTTTTCCCTATTTACTCTGTCCAGACCCCTCATGATTTTGAATACCTCTATGAAATCTCCTTTCAGCCTTCTCTTCTCCAAAGAGTACAGCCCCAGCTTCTCCAATCTATCTGCATAATTGAAGTCCCTCATCCCTGGAACCATTCTCGTGAATCTTTTCTGCACCCTCGCTAATGTCTTCATATCTTTCCTAAAGTGTGGTGCCCAGAACTGGATACAATACTCTAGTTAAGGCTGAAGCAGTGTTTTATACAGCAACTTCAGATATCAACATTTAAGTGGAGGTTAGGTTGGCAATTGAAGGGATAGGGATCAGAGTGAATAGGTGTGGTTACTGATCATGTTGGGGGTAAAAACCAACAGGGACTCGTTGGGCCAAATGGCCTGTGTCTCCCTGCAGTGCGATGTACCCAGTGCCGTTTGGTGCAGTGTCACACCTTGGCCACGCGTGGGTCTCTAGATGATGATTTGACATTGGAAAAGTTGTGGATATTAAACCAGGCTCAAAATTTGGTTCCCTCACAGGTCTACGCCAAGATTCCTTCTTCTCGTTTCTGTCTCCACTGTCGGTGAGTAGCGTCGTTAATGGTAAATGTCTTTTCCTGACCCCAATCCCACGCTCACTGACATTACCTTGCGTCCCTTTCTGCCATTGTTCCTAGGTTTTTAAAGCCTCGCTTGGCACCCTCCTGCTAACCGTAGGAGCAGGAGGAAGCCGTACAGCCTGTTCTACAAATCAGTTAGATCATGACTGTATCTGTATCTTAACTCTATTTACCCACATTGGTTCCCTCACCCTTAATCCCCTTACTTAGCGAAAATCTATCGATCTCAGTTTTGACACTTTCAACGGACAGCCTCTTCCTTAGGGAGAGAGAGTTGCAGATTTCCACTCCCCTTTGTTTGAGGAGGTGTTTCTTGACATCGCCCCTGAATGGCCTGGTTTGAATTTTAAGGTTCTGGCTCCTTGTTCTGGACTCCCCCCACCAGAGGAAATAGTTTCTCTCTCACTCTGCCCTATCACCTGCTTTAATCATCTAAAACACCTTGATTAGATCACCCCTCTATCGTCTATACCCAAGGGAATGCAAGTCCAGTCTATGCAAACCGTCCTCGTGATTTAACCCTTTCAGCCTCGCTATCATTCTGGTAAATCTGCACTGCACCCACTCCAAGGCCAATATATCCTTCCTGAGGTGCGGTGCCCAGAACTGAACGCAGTTACTCCAGATGGAAGTCAGAGTTTTATATAATTGTCCCATTATTTTCACCAATTCAGAGGTGGGTCTCTTGAGTGCTAACATGAGCCTCATGGACTGGTGTGTTAGAACAGTACTGTACACCTGAGCTCATCCAAAACTCTGCTGCTCATTTCCCTAACTCACATCAGGTCCCGTTTGCCTATCATCCCCTGACCATCATTGGTGGCTAGTCAGACAACCAACCTCATCCTTGTTTCCAAAATCCCTCCCTATCTCTGTCATCTTCCCCCAGCCCCATAACCCTTCAAAATCTCCATGCTCCTCCAATTCTGGCCTCCTCAGCATTCTCGATTTCCATCACTCCACCATTGGCGGCTGTGCCTTCAGTTACCTCAGGCTCTCAGCTCTGGAATTATCTCTCACTCTAAACCTCTCCGTATCACTCCCTCTCTCTTTCCTTTAAGACGCTCCTTAAAACCGACCTCTTTGACCAAGCTTTAGGTCATCTGTTCTGAGTATCTCCTTATGTGGGCTCGGTGTCAAATCTTGTTTGATAACACTCCTGTGAAACGCACCGGGAGGTCTTGCGTGTTAAGGGCGCTAGATAAATGCAAGTTGTTGTTGTTTGACAGTTCGAGTCGCTGGAATTTCCCACTACATCACGGCACTCTTCGGACAGTAGGAAGTCTCCAGGAAGTGTGGTATCTCAGCCCCAGAGTCCGGCCCTTCAAGGCGGAGAGGTGGTAGACGTGAGTACAACGGGGACAGAAAGCTTTCCCCTCCTTTATATCCTTCCACACCTTTCTGCTGGCTTACTTGACTTCACCCGTGGGATGATTGTCTCAGATCAGATGGCCCATTTCTCAGACTGTCACCTGTCTCTGGGCTTCACTCCACACAGGGTTCGGGACCGTTGTGGCTCTGTGTTGGAACTCGCTGATCAGAGAGTGGCTGCAGAGTACCAATGGCCTTAGTCCCTTGGGCTAGAGTGGAGGATCATTCGCCAGTGAAAGATGTGCACATTTGTGAGCGTCGGTTTTTTAATGCATTCTCGTGATGTGGGCATCGCTAGCAGGGCCCAGCGTTTAATGCCCACCCCTAATTGCCCCTTCTTGGGGTGGTGGTGAGTCGCCTTCTTGAACCGCTGCAGTCCATGTGGTGTAGGTACACCCACAGTGCTGTTAGGGAGGGAGTTCCAGGATTTTGACCCAGTGACCGTGAAGGAACAGCCGATATATTTCCAGATTGGAGGCTGGATGTGACTTGGGACAAGGGCTTTGGTGGTGGTCCTGGTGGTGGTGGTCTACTGCCCTTGTTCTTCTAATGTGGTAGAGCTTGTGGGATTGGGAGGTGCTGTCAAAGGAACCTTGGCGGGTCCCTATGGTGGTTTGGGATGGGGTATATGATGTATAGTCTGACAATGTGGAGGGGTGTGTGTGTCCTGGAAAGAAAAAGGCAGGGCAATTCCAAGTGGGTCAATGCCCACCTTAGTCACCACTCTCAATCATTAGCAAAGTGATGGACGGTGTCGTCGACAGTGCTATCAAGCAACAATTATTGGCAACGACCTGCTCCCATTGTTCACTTTGGGTTCTCTTAGGACCGCTTGGCTACTGACCTCATTGCAGCCACCCTATCAACGGTAACCAGGTATCGGCAAAGAATGCCGGCCTTACCAATGACGCCCACGTCTTGAGAATGCATAAAACCAGATTAATGGGTGGCTTTTGAGATTTCTTCATTTATCGAGACTCGGTCCACGTTCCCGTTTGCTTATTGCTTCCTTCCTTCTGTTCCAGTCAAACACGAAACCTCTGTCTCCTAGAAAGGTGGTGAAGAAACCCACGTCTCCTCCACCAGTCAGCCCTCCTGTGCCCAAGGTAGGAATCTCCAGCAGGAATTGATGTATAAAACACAGCAATGACCTGAAAGCTATTTCTAGGGGGAAGCAGGACAAACACATGAGGGAGAAAGGAATGGAAGGATGCGTTGATGGGGTGAGATGAAGAGGAGAGCAGAAGGAGGCTCTTGTGGAGCAAAAATACCATCACGGAGCAGATGGGTTGAATGGCCTAATTCTTTGCGGCAACTGCTGTTTCTTAAAATTCTTTCGTGGGATGTGGGCGTCGCTGGCAAGGCCAGCATTTGTTGCCCATCCCGAATTGCCCTTGAACTGAGTGGCTTGCTGGTCCATTTCAGGGAGGGCAGTTAGGAGTCTGTGGGTCTGGATTCGCATGTAGTCCAGACCAGGTAAGGATGGCAGATTTCCTTCCCTGGAGGATATTAGTGAACCAAATGGATTTTTAATGACAATCGATGATCGTTTCACGGTCACCATTACTGAGACTAGCCTTCAATTCCCAATTTTATTTTATTAAGCGAACTTTGTTTTAATTAGTTGAATTTAAATTCCATGATGGGATCTGAACCCCTGTCCCCAGAACGTTAGCCTGGGCCTCTGGATTACTAGTCCAGTGACATTACCGCTCTGCCACCATAAGGAGCAGCTATAGATTTCCAGATCAGGATGTAATTCCCAAACTGTATAATTCTATCCTAATATTTTATATTGCAGCCCACACCTCACCAGTTCAAGCTGAAAACCTTTAACATCCCCACAAAATGCATGCGATGTACATCACTCATGATTGGTCTGGCTCGACAAGGCTTCATCTGTGAAGGTCAGAAAAAAAGAGGGACCTGAATTTATACAGTGCTTTTCACCATCACCAAATGCCTCAAGGTGTCTTGAAGCCAATGAAGTACTTTTTGAAATGTGGTCACTGTAGAGAATCAGCCAGGCTTCCCTTGCTCCTCATCACTGCCCAGTGGCCGCTGGGTTAGGGAGAGAGTGGCGGGAGTGCTGTATCTAACCCATGCTTTGCCTTTTTCACCTGCATAATAGTGACCTTCTCTGCTCCTGCCTCTTGTTCATTTGCTGCTGAAAGCCTCACCAGTGCCTTCATCACCTTCAGACTGAACTTCTCCAACTCTCTTCTCATCAGCCTTCTCCCTTCCACCCTCTGTAAGCTTGAGCTCATCCGAAACTCTGCTGCCCCACAATCCTAACTTGCCCCCGAGCCCCAGCTCACTCCTCACCCCTTGTGCTTGTTGGCCTGCGTACTAGTGGCTCAGCAGCGCCTCCATCTTAAAATGCTCATCCTTTTATTTTCCAACTTCCTCCTTGGCCCTCCCTATCTCTGTGATCTCTTCCAACCCCTTCAGCCTTCAGAGATCCCTGCGCTCCTTCAATTCCTGCCTCTTGTGCGTCTCCCAATTCCCATCGCTCCACCACTGGCGGCTGTGCCTTCAGCTGCCTGGGCCCTGAGCTCTGGAAATCCCTCCCTGAACCTATCCGCCTCGCACTCCTCCTTCAAGGCACTCCTGAAACTGACCTCTTCACCTGTCCCATCTCCTTGTGTGACTTGATGTCAAGTTTTGTTTGAAAATGTTCCTGTGAAGCGCCTTGGCACATTTACATTGAAGTCACTGTACAACCGTTAGTTGTTGTTAGCTGTGTTGGAGTCCCTCTCTCTCACTGTTCTCTCTCTCTCTCCATCTCCATCCCACAGTCTGTAACTTTGTTTGCCACTCAGCCTGCTCTGCTGAGGCGCTCATCTGTCCAACGCCCCGCGAGCAAATTCGGTCGCTGGGAATCGACGCAATCAAAGGAACCGGAACCGCATTCGAGGGCCTGGTGTCGGTAAGAAGGAAGCGAAACCGCGCAACCAAAGCAAGACCAGGCACGGCGAGGCGAAGGCTGATCGGCCTCACGTACAGCGCAGTCTCTGTGTGCAGCTCCATTGTGTGCACGCATGTATATGTATGTCTGTGAGGAGGCATGTCCATCTCAGTATGTGTGTCCCTGTCCCTGGAAGTGTGCATTACGTGAGACAAATGGCCCACTGATGATATATTGGAGTAGCTCCCGGTGAAAGTTGGCGCCTGCAATGGCAGGGGTTGTAAAGAAGACAATCCCTGACCACCCCGGCACTGTCTCTGACCCTTTGTTCCTGTCCCTCAGATCCCGAAGCCAACAGG
The DNA here is from genome assembly GCF_017639515.1 of Carcharodon carcharias. Classification (NCBI taxonomy): domain Eukaryota; kingdom Metazoa; phylum Chordata; class Chondrichthyes; order Lamniformes; family Lamnidae; genus Carcharodon; species Carcharodon carcharias. The sequence continues at coordinate 6,364,034 of NC_054503.1, forward strand.
GGTGAAGAAGGGCTGGCATCGGGCCCATGCTGTCCTCTGCGACTTCAAGATCTTCCTCTACGAGACAGCGGAGTCGAGGGGCTCACAGGCCAGTGCCACTGTCACTCACGTCTTCGACCTGCGGTAAGTACATTCCCAGATCGAAGGCTCCAACCTCACTCAGTTCCTTAACCCCACTCCCCAACTTCCAGCCTCCTGGTTAAAGAATCAAATCCTGGAGGGTTGTTTGGGCATGGGAAGGGGTGGTGTTGGTGTGCAAGGAAGTTGCCTCTATAAAATGAGGAACCCATTTTACAACACAAAGAGACACTGAGTCATCTGAGTCATGTAATGTTAATAAGGCGGAAGGCTGAAGGGGACAGGGGATGGGATGGAGGGATATGGAGAGAAGGTGGGATCGAGAGATTTGGAGAGAAGGTGGAATCGAGAGGTAAGTGATGTTGAGTGAGTAGGTTGCTATGAGATTGCCGCTGGACTAGAACGACCTTCCCTGTTCCTTGAGTGTCCCTCTGTTACCCTGGACCTCAGGATGTGTCTCTTCCCCCGGGTGAAGAGTTTCCGCTTTGCATTTCAGGGATGAAGAATTCTCTGTGAGCTCGGTGTTCTTCTCGGACGTGATTCACGCCAACAAGAAGGATGTTCCCTGTATATTCAGGGTGAGTGAGACTGTCACACAACCATCATGTGTATGCCATTACCCTTCACTTCAAGAATAACCCCGGACTGACTACCCCACTCTCGCTAACCCTGGGGTCCCTGGGCAGTGATCTGGAGCAGGAACCTTGGCCGATCATATTTCTTGGATTCGGGGAACTAAGTTAACTTTAACCTCTTCTTTCTGAGCTGAAATTTCACCAACTCCAAAGACTGTAGGAACAGGAAGGCCATTCAGCCCTTTGGGCCTGTTCTGCCATTCATTTAGATCATGGCTGAGCCAGTATCTTCACTCCATTTCCCTGCCCTGTTTCCATTTCCCTTACCTACCAAAAACTATCAGTCTTGGTTTTGAAATTTCCGGTGGACCCCTCAATCTTGACAGCATCAGTTTGAGAGGGGAGGGAGGGTGGGGGGTGGGTGTTAGTCACAATAAGAGGTTGTGGTGGAAGAATTAATCCAGGCTGGTCTTTTGGATCAAGCTGGTTTATTTTTCAAGACAACTCCTCAGTGCCACTGATTTCCAAATAGCTTCTGCACAAAGTGTTCCAGCTGTATTTTTTTTTCTATTTAGATGGGACAATCAATGCCCATCACCTGTTTAACTAGCAATTGTCTTTAACAAGGTGATTGTGCTGCAGTGTGACTGTTTATACATTGACAGTGGGGGGTGGAAAAAAGTTCCAGATTTCCACTCCCCTTTGCGTGAAGAAGTGCTTCCTGACATCACCCCTTGAACCCCTTATTTTAAGGTTCTTCCCCCATGTTCTGGACTTCTGCACCCACCGCCCCCAACCACCAGTTTCAACGCTGGTTAATCTGTGTTGCATCTCCCCAGCCCATAGCACCCACCACTACAAGGTCAATATATCTTTCAATCAAGAACTAGGAGGAACAGCTTCAAAATTACAGGGTCTCCCACTTAAGACAGAGATGAGGAGGAATTGCTTTTCTCAGAGTCGTTAGTCTATGGAATTCTCTTCCCTAAAGAGCATTGGAGGCTGGGTCATTGTCTACTCAGCCTTGAATGTATTCAGACTTTTGACCGACAAGTCAAGCGTTATGGGGGACACAAAGGAAAGTGGAGTTAAGGCCACAGTCAGATCAGCCATGATCTTAATGGCGGAGCAGGCTCAAGAGGTCAAATGGCCTATCACAGTGTCTTTACAGTGCAGAAGGAGGGCATTTGGCCCATCGAGACTGCACTGGCTCTCTGAAAGAGCATTCCGCCTAGTCCTCCCTTGCCTTATCCCTGTAACGTTGCACATTCTCTCTTTTTCAGGTAGCAATCCAATTCCCTTTTGGGTATGTCGATCGAACCCTCCGCCACCAACCTTTCAGGAAGTTTATTCCACACTCCAACCACCTTCTGGGTGCAAAAATTTTTACTCCCATCACATTTACTCCTTTTGCCAATTATTTTGAATCTGTGCCCTCTAGTTCTTGATGTTCTCTTGAGTGGGAACAGTTTCTCACTATTTACTCTGGTCCATACCCCTCAGGATCTTGAATACCTCTATCAAGTCTCCTCTCAGCCTTCTTTTCCAGGGAAAAGAGTCCCAACCTCTCCAATCTACCCTCATAGTTGCAGTTCTTTATCCCGGGAATCATCCTTGTGAATCTCCTCTGTACTCTCTCCTTTGTGTTCACATCCTTCCTCAAGTATAGAGCCCAGTACTGGACGCAGTACTCCAGATGAGGCCTAACTAGTGTCTTCTACAAGTTCAACATGATCTCCTTACTCTTGTACTCAATGCCCCTATTAATAAAGCCTAAGATGCTTTATTAACTGCCCCCTCAACATTCTCTGCCATCTTCAATGACCTATGCACATATGCACCGAGGACCCTCTGTTCCTGCATCTCCTTTAGATGCTCTCCCTTTACTTTATTCTGTCTCACCATATTTTTCCTGCTCCTATTTCTTATGTTCTTATGTCCTATCTCTATTTTCTCCTTCCAACTGGAACTCAAGCTTGGCGTCACCAATTGACCAGTTCCAAGACTTGCCCTTTTTCCTGTTGTGGCTGGTGTGACTAACAGCATGGGATAGCTTCAGCCCTGCCCCCCCAATGCTGCCCCGTCTCTGGACTGTCCTGTCTCCGTTTGCTCCGACAGATTACGGCACCCCAGCTGACGGTCCCGAGCACCAAGGCCTCGCTCCTGGTGCTGGCCGAGAACGAGAGCGAGAAGAAGAAGTGGGTGACGGTCATCAACGAGCTGGTTGCCATCTGCAAGCAGAGTGGCTTCAAGGAGCGGCCAGCAGTGTGCCTCAAGGAGGCGTACGACAACACACTGCCACTAATCCGCAACACGCTGACCGCTGCCATCCTAGGTAATGTTTCCAACACTACCACCAGGTTAGAAACAGAGTGAAGCTCACTCTACACTGTCTCCATCAAACACTCCCAGGACAGGTACAGCACGGGGTTAGATACAGACTAAATCTCCCTCTACACTGTCCCCATCAAACACTCCCAGGACAGGTACAGCACGGGGTTAGATACAGAGTAAATCTCCCTCTACACCATCCCCATCAAACACTCCCAGGGCAGGTACAGCACGGGGTTAGATACAGAGTAAAGCTCCCTCTACACTATCCCCATCAAACACTCCCAGGACAGGTACAGCACGGGGTTAGATACAGAGTAAATCTCCCTCTACACTGTCCCCATCAAACACTCCCAGGACAGGGACAGCACAGGGTTAGATACAGAGTAAAGCTCCCACTACACTGTCCCCATCAAACAATTTTTAAATTCACTCTTGCAATGTGGGCTTCGCTGGCTGGGCTAGCATTTATTGCCCATCCATAATTGCCCTTGAAAAGGTGGTAGTAAGCTGCCTTCTTGAACCGCTGCAGTCCATGTGATGTAGGTACACCCAGTGTGCTGTTATGGAGGGAGTTCCAGGGCAGCTACAGCACGGGGTTAGATACAGAGTAAAGCTCCCTCTAAACTGTCCCCATCAAACATTCCCAGGACAGGTACAGCACGGGGTTAGATACAGGGTAAAGCTCCCTCTACACTGTCCCCATCAAACACTCCCAGGACAGGTACAACACGGGGTTAGATAATGTTCCTGTTACACTCTCCCCCTCACAACGTTAGCCTCTGTCACACTTACTTGACTCAATATTCTTCTCTCAATCTCAGACAAGGAACGACTCGCCTTGGGTACTGATGACGGACTCTTCCTCATCGATGTGACTAAAAACGGTAAATATATACTTTCCGAGCTGACTCAGTGAGCCATTCTCACTGGGGAGCTGACCCAAGTGAGGTCAAGACCCTGAGGAGAAGGCGAGTGAGGAGGAATGAGGGATAAGGACTGAAGGTTAGATTGTGGGACATCGGGACACAGTGTCATTGACGGAGACGCTGGAGGGGTGGGACTGAGGGAGGCGAGCGGGTGGGACTGAGTGAGTCTGGGAGGAGTGAGATTGAGTGAGGTGCTGAGGGCATGGGATTGATGGAGGTGGGGTGGGATTGAGGGAGACAGGCTGGGATTGAGGGATATGGGGATGGGTCGGATTGATGGAGAAGGGAAGCTGATGGGATTGAGAAAGGCCGGGTGGGGAACGACTGGGGGAGGTGGGTTGGGGGTGGGATTCAGGAAGTTGGAAAGTGGTGGAACTGAGGAAGGCGGGAAGCGGAAGAGATTGAGGGAGATGGGATTGAGGGAGACGGGGAGGGGGGGCGGGACTGTGGGAGATGGGGAAGGGGGTGGGATTGAGGGAGACTGGATTGAGGGAGGAGGGAGACTGGATTGAGGGAGGAGGGAGACGGGATTGAGGGAGACGGGATTGAGGGAGACGGGATTGAGGGAGACGGGATTGAGGGACGGGGGGATTGAGGGAGACGGGGAGGGGGGCGGGATTGAGGGAGGCGGGATTGAGGGAGACGGGATTGAGGGAGACGGGGAGGGGGGTGGGATTGAGGGAGACGGGGGGATTGAGGGAGACGGGGAGGCGGGCGGGATTGAGGGAGACGGGAAGGGAATGGGTAGCTGGGAGCTGGATTTAAGGGATGTAGAGACAGTGGGATTGAGGAATACGGGGAGACACTGGGTCAACGCAGCCAACAAGAATAGTGACAAACAGTCAAGCTTCTCGATGGTAGTGAACCTAATGGGCAGCAATATGGCCTCACATCTCAAAGGTTCTAACCTCTACACCACATCCTGTGTTGCAGAAATCATTCTGCTGGGTGACAGTAAGCGGGTCCATCAACTCGAGCTGGTGCCCAGAGCCAACCTGCTTGCGGTGCTGTCCGGCAGGAGCCGGAACTTGCGTGTCTACACCTGGGAGGACCTGCAGAACCCAGAGGCGACCGGGGCGAAGGTGTCGGAGGCCCGGGGCACTCAGATGATAGCCACAGGTGGCATGAGCCAGGGGAGGACTACTGGCTGGCTGTGCACAGCCGCCAAGCGACACGTGGCCTGTTACCTGCTGGGCGCTGGCAAGCAGCAGCACAAACGGATACGGGACTTCCAGGCCCCGGGGCCTGTGCAGTGGATGGGGGTCTTCAAGGAGCGTCTGTGCGTCGGCTACCCGTCCGGTTTCAGCCTGTACCCCTTGGCGGGCGAGGGACCCCCGATGAACCTGGTGAGCTCAGAGGACCCATCGTTGGCTTTCCTCGCCCATGGGCAGATGGAAGCCCTGTGTGCAGTGGCTGTCTCCGGCAACTTGTACCTTCTCTGCTTCAACACGGTTGGCGTGTACGTCAACGGGCAGGGTCAGAGGTCGAGGCAGCAGGAGCTGATGTGGCCGGCGCAGCCTGTTGCTGCTGGTAAGTACATATGTATAGAAAGCTGGTGCAACGCAGAAAACAGAGAGCAGGAGCTGAAAGTAGTTACTCAGACAGCTGGTTGGCGGGGTGGGGGGGTGGGGGTGGGGTCTGTGGTATCCTCAAGGAACGGTGCTGGGATCACGGTTGCCGGGGTGGGATTCGAACCCCAGAGCGTGAGGTGGTTCATTCCGGTCGGAAGAATGAGAAGGTCACAGGCTGCTCGGAAAATAAGAGCGTGAATGAGAGAGAGGAACAGAGGTATCTGGGGATACAGATTCCCAAATCATTAAAAATATCGACACCGGCTAATAAGGATGTAAAATAACAAAGACACCAGGGTTCATTTCTAGAGGGATAGAATTGAAAAGTGGAGAAGTGATGTTAAACTTGCACCAAACTTCGGTTCAACCACACTTGGAGTTACTGTGAACAGTCCTGGATCTTCATATTATAAAAATGATCTAAAGACACTGAAGGAGGTGTTTAAAAAAAAAGATTTACTGGAATGATATCAGAACACAGAGGTTACAACCCATCAGGAAAGATTGAACAGGTTGGGGGCTCTTTTCTCTCGAAAAGAGAAGACTAAGACAGTGACCCGACAGAGCTCTTTTCAGGGTTCTAATAGGGTAGATGTAGAGCGGGAGTTCTTGTGGCGCAGTAGGTAGCGTCCCTATCTCTGAGCCAGGAAACTCAGAGAGAACTGGGTTCGAGCCCCACTCCAGGACTTGAAGGCATGTCCATAACCTGAGCAAGCAGGTTGATTATCAGCTTGTAAATCCTTCCATTACGCCTATGGTAGGCAGTAAGAGTGGGAGAGTTTCCTGGTCAGTCAGAATCGCAGAAGGCAGCGGCAAACCTCTGAAGTACCTCGCCAAGCATAACCATGGACCAACACATGGAAGTCCATGGTTGCCAATGCCCTCTCTGGGTGTGGTACCTGAAGAGAGAGATGTAGAGCAAATGTTTCCACTGGTGAAGGAACATTTTCATCGATATAAGACGGTCACTAATAAATCTAATCGGGGAATTCAGGAGAAACTTCTTTACCCAGAGAGTGGGGAGAATGTGGACCTCACTCCCACAGAGGAGTGGTTGAGGTAAATTGTATGGATACATTTAAGAGGGAAGCTGGATAAACACACAAGGGAGAAAGGAGTAGAAAAATATGCTAATGGGGTGCATCACCCTGTGTCTGTCTCTCATTGAGTTTCCTTTCACCGATAAGACAAGTGGGGAGAGTAACATAGCTGTTTGCCCACTCATACAGCGCATCGGAGCCTGGTTGATTTTTCCCCCTCTCTCCCCTTAATCCTGGGACAGGGTGGGGTCACTGGGCAAGGGCGGGTGTGCATTAGTCAACGTTTGGGGAGTTTGTAACTCTAACTCTGTGATTTGTTCCCCCGCAGCTTGTCACGGGCCACAACTGACAGTGTACAGCGAGAATGCTGTGGATGTGTTTGACGTGCAGACGGCCGAGTGGATTCAGACAATCCCCCTGAAGAAAGTAAGGAAGCAAAGACCAAGAAGCCAACTGGGAGGCGGAATGGTGTGTGGGGTGGGGATAGGGAATGGGGGGGGGTGTTAAACCGTGGAACGTCCAATCCCGGAGCTATGACGCTGGTATCCGTGGGAAGGCCTGTCGGACATGGTCTGGATTTAAATTAGGAACCTGCTGGCCCGGTTTAGACACTGCACTGAGTTAATTTAATGGCTTGAAATTTTTCAGGTCCGCCCCCTAAACCCGAACGGGTCACTGAACCTCTCAGCGAGTGAGCCATTCCGATTAATCTACCTACGGAATAAGGAAGCAGGTCAGAATTGATGTGAAATCTTGCTTTGTGCTTCTTTACTCTAGGACATTGTTTTAACTCATTCAGATGAGGTTGTTTGTTAACCCACTGAGAGAGTCCTCTCTTTTCATTCACTCTTTCTCTCTCATTCTCTTACCCCCTCCTTTTATCACTTTTTCTCATTTTCTTACCACCCGCCCCCCTGTTTTTCACTCTCCTTCTGTTCTTTCGCTGTCATTCTCTCACCCTTTCTGCTCTCTCTTTCTCTCATTCTCTTGCTCGCCATGTCTCAGCTCTGACCCTTTCTCTGTCATTCTCCCTCTCTTTGTCCCACCCACTCCCAATACATAAAAGTTGCGCCACAGCTTAACAAGGTCATTAAAAAGAAGAGGGATTGAATGGAAAAGAAGGGAAGTTAATGCTAAACATGTATCGAACCTCGGTTAGATCACACTTGGAGCACTGTGGGCAGTTCTGGTTGGCATTATATGAAAAAGATAGAGGCACTGGAGAGGGTGCAGAGAAGATTTACAAGGATGATGCCAGAAATGTGTGGGTGTACATTTCAGGAAAGGATTAACAGGCTGGGTCGCTTCTCTCTTGAAAAGAGAAGGCTGAGGAGGGTGTCCCAATGGAGGTCTTTAAAATTCTGAAAGGTTTTGATCGAGTGGATACAGAAAGAATTTCTCCTCTTGTGGGGGAGCAGAACTAGAGGCCGTCAATATAAGATGGTCACCAAGAAATCTAATCGGGAATTCAAGAGAAATTCCTTTACCCAGAGAGTGGGGAGAATGTGGAACTTGCTACCACATGGAGTGGCTGAGATGAATAGTATAGATACATTTAAGGGGAAACTAGACAAGTACATGAGGGAGAAGGGATAAGTGGGTTATGATAGATTTAGATGAGGAAAGATGAGAGGAAACTCGAGTGGAGCATGAACCAGCATAGACTAGTTGGGCTGAATGGCCTCTTTCTGTGTATATTGGGGGGAGGCGATGACATATTGGTAATGGCACTGGACTAGTATTCCAGAGACCCAGGGTAATGCTCTGGGGACCTGAGTTCGAATCCCATCATGGCAGATGGTGGAATTTGAATTTATAAAAATCTGGAATTAAAAATCATTGTTGTAAAGACCTATCTGGGTCACTAATGTCCTTTAGGGAAGGAAATCTGCCGTCCTTACCCAGTCTGGCCTACATGTGACTCCAGACCCGCAGCAATGGCCTAGCAAGCCACTCAGTTGTATCAAACTGCTACAAAGTCACCAAAAAAGGAATGAAACCGGATGGACCACCTGGCATCAACCTAGGCACCAGAAAAGACAATGGCCCTTCACTGTCACTGGGTCAAAATTCTGGAACTCCCTAAGAGCACTGTGGGTGTACCTACACCACATGGACTGCAGTGCCTCAAGGTAGCAGCTCACCACTGCCTTCTCAAGGGCAACTAGGGATGGGTAATAAATGCTGGCCCAGCCAGCAAAGCCCACATCCCGTGAATGAATAAAAAAAAAAATGTAAACCCTTATCATGTAATTCCATGTTGGTGTTTATCGTGCCCACGAGCTGTATCCCCTCCCAGGCGTCCGCCCCGTTCTGTATCCCTTTATTCCTGTTTCCTTCAACCAGCAACTAACAAGTGGTTAGACCAGTGGTGGGCAACCTGTGACCCATCAGGTTTAATATCCCGCCCAAAACACGGCACCTCTGCCAGCGCAGGGCTCCCTTGGCTCTGTATGTAGAGCACCTGCCCCGCAATCAGTGCTCAGGTCTCTAGAGCGGGACTTGAACTCAAGTGTGGCCAGCGAGACATTTTGTTGACCATTGCCCAGGCCCAGGTTCTGCTGGTTTCCGTCCACCTAGTTTTGGGGGGCGTCGGGAGGGATGATGTGCAGCTCACCGCCTGAAAGGGCAGTATAGGTGGGAAGACTCACATTTCAAGTGCATATCCAAGTACTTTTTAAGAGCAGGGTTACAGACCCAGTGCAGGAAGGTGGGATCAGGCTGGGTAGATCTTTGCCAACTAGCAGGGGGCACAGTGGGCTGAATGGCCTATTCGTGCGTCATTAATTTCCTATGATTTCTGTCCGCCTACTCCTCAGTATTGACATGGCCTCTGCTTCACACATTTAGTGCCTTCCACAACCCGCTGTGTGAAAGTGGTCCTCCTTCTCTCTCTCTGCCCGTTTGATGACTACTCTTTCTCCCCCTCTTCCCCGTGCTAGAGACCGATGATTTCATCATCCCCGAGACCACGGGTAACAGAAGGCGCCAGATGTTCCGCACCAAAAGCAAAAGGTGTTTTGCCTTCCGAATCTCGGAGGAGGAACGGATGCAACAGTGGAGGTGAGGGCGTGGTGGTGGTGGAGGGGTGGGAGGGGGTTTGAAAGGGCAGCTGATGCTTTCTTGCAACATCTCTGGCGCCGTCCGAGCCCACGTCGCCAATCTCCCAGAGCTGAGTCTTCAACACTGTTTGCCCGCTGGTTCGCATGCCAGGGTCTCCGATGTAGAGTAGAACTCCCTCCCCCCCTCCTGAACTCCACCGATGCCAGGTGTGCCTCAGTGGGTAGCACTCTTTCAGTGAGAAAGCCTTGAGTTCAAGTCCCGCTCTAGAGACCTGAGCACTGATTGCAGGGCAGGTGCTCCACGTACAGAGCCAAGGGAGCCCTGCGCTGGCAGAGGTGCCGTGTTTCGGGCGGGATATTAAACCGAAGCCCCTGTCTGGCATCATCCCGCTTGACAGTATCTGAAGGTTAAGGTTCAGGTACCTCCCCCTCCCCGGATATTGAAGTGCGTTTGTGTCTCTCAACCTGACACTAAACCGCACACTGACATTACAGTCGTAAATCTACTCAAAACAACAGGGGTTGGTCGATTGCAGGGCTATTAGCAGTGAACTAATTAGACATAATAATGAAACTTGAGAATTGCTGAAAAAGGATACATGCTGTTGAAGCTTTTCATCTTGTACTCATCAGGACACACTCACAAGAATACCAAATTGTTAAATAGTTGCTCTCTTTGAAACTTGGTATTCTTTCATATGTCCTGATGAGTGCTACACGAAAGGTTTCATTAGCATGTCTATAATAATGAAACAGATTATTGATCCCCTTGTGTTACTTTTCTGTGTTTGAACTTCAATCCTGCTCTGTTTTCCACCTAACCACCTCCTCAGTATTATTTTCCCGGTATTGTAACACATTTACACTCTCTGCAATGCTTCTCACACCCTACGCTCTGGGCACTCCCTCATCCCCACACTGGCTGCCCTCCCCTGGGTCTCAGCTCCCTTCCCACCCTCCCATCCTACCACCCTGCCCTCCTAGGATATCAAACCTGTGGATTCCACCCATCCCTCATTGCTTCCCTTTTGCCAACCGGTGTATAAAGGGGAGATGGTGGGGTAGTGGTAATGTCACTGGTCCATTAATCCAGACGCCCAGATTAATGCTCAGGGGGCACAGGTTCAAATCCTACCTTGGCAGCTGGTGGAATTTAAATTCAATTAACAAGAACTGGAATTGAAATCTAGCTTCAAAAATGGTGACCATGAAACTATCGTCGATTGTTGTAAAAACTCATATGTCCTTTAGGGAAGGAAATCTACCGTCCTTACCTGGTCTGGCCTACATGTGACTCCAGTAATGTGGCTGACTTTTAACTGCCCTCTAAAATGGCCTAGCAAGTCACTCAGTTCAAGGGCAATTAAGGGTGGGCAAGAAATGCTGGCCCTGCCAGCAATGCCATAAAAGAATAGCGGCGTCTTAGGGGTCAGGGTTCAGGTTGCCGTGACCCTTGACCCCTGTCCCGGTCCACTCGATAACTGAATCTGCTTTTTACTCCTCTTCCGCAGGGAGATGCTGAAAAATCCCCAGAGGAGGTCCAAGTTAATCTCCAACCCAACCAACTTCAACCACCTGGTGCACGTGGGTCCTGGGCAAGGCATGCAGAATGTCCGAGACCTGCCCTCGGTCAGTGTCCACCAGGAAGTGGGTGGGGGGGTGGGGGGGCGGTGGTGGGGGCGGTGGAGGGAACTGAAGGGGGTAGCAGAAGTTGGGGTCTTCAAGGATGGGCATTTCTTGGAGGGGATCGGGGCAAAGTGAGAGACGTGGTAATGAGTGTAACACTCTGCAAGATAAGGGGGCGCTGGTACAGGTTTCCCGGTCATGTTCCTGGAGAGGGTCTCGTCACAACAACATGCATTTGTGAAGCACCGTTAACATAGTAAAATGTCTCAAGGTCCTCCAAGGGATGAAATCTGACCCCAAGCCACATAAGGAGATATTAGGGACAGGTGACCAAAAGCTTGGTCAAAGAGGTTGGTTTTAAAGAATGAGTTAAAGGAGGCGAGAGAGAGGCGGAGAGTTTTAGGGAGGGATTTCTAGAGCCTGGGGCCCAAGTCAGCTGAAGTGTGGAGCAAAGGAAATCTAGGGGATGCTCAAGAGGCCAGAGTTGGAGGAGCACATAGATTTCTGAGGGTTATGAGGGCTAGAGGAGATTACAGAGATAGGGAGGGTTGTAGGGACTGGAGGGAGTTAGAGTAAGGAGGCCATGGAGGGATTTGAACATGAGACTGAGAATTTTAAAATTGAAGTGTTGCCGCACTGAGACCTGTACTCTGAGAGTGTGTGTGTGTGTGTGTGTGGGACCCGTATCCCAGTGAGAGTCAGTGTGTGTATAGGACCCGTACCCCAGTGAGAGTCAGTGTGTGTGGGACCCGTATCCCAGCGAGAGTCAGTGTGTGTATGGGACCGTACCCCAGTGAGAGTCAGTTTGTGTGGGACCCGTACCCCAGTGAGAGTCGGTGTGTGTGGGACCCATACCTCAGAGAGTTAGTGTGAATGGGACTCGTAACCCAGAGAGAGTCAGTGTGGGTGGGACTCGTACCCCAGTGAGAATCAGTGTTCATGGCATAAACTACATTGTTAACTGACCCACTCTGTCCTCCTCTGATAATCTCTAATTTCTTCCTGCAGACAAAAAGTTCACCAGAAGAAAGGAGTCAGGCACCTTTTGGCCTTCCCACCTTCCGACATCGCAGCAACACAGAGTCAGGCTTCCTGAGTGATAAAAAGACCTCCAGAGATTCAGCACTTGGTAAGTCTAGACCCTGATCACCAGCCCTCAACTGTACGCAACACAGAGATTGGGACAGTGTTGAAGGAGCTCTGTATCTAACCCCGTGCTGTACCTGCCCTGGGAGTGTTTGATGGGGACAGTGTAGAGGGAGCTTTACTCTGTATCTAACTCCGTGCTGTACCTGTCCTGGGAGTGTTTGATGGGGACAGTGTAGAGGGAGCTTTACTCTGTATCTAACCCCGTGCTGTACCTGTCCTGGGAGCGTTTGATTGCTGACACTGGGTGTTTGAAATAATTGGGTCTTCCATTCCCTGCAATTATAACCCTCAGCTCTGAATACCAAGATCTGATTCCTTAGATATCTGTCAAAATATGTGGGAGGGAATTGCTGTGGGTCTGTGTGGAGTGTAAGTGTTGAACATGTGTTATGTTGGTGTGTTGTGATGTATATTCTGTACATTGTTCTACATATGCCTCTGACAATATGTTGTGTTGCCATGTTCATGCAGTATGTTGTATTGCACAGATATTACATGTGTCACGTGTGCGTTGTTTGTGTGGATATTGCATGTTGTGTTACATGTATGTTGTGATGTGTGGATGTTATATGTCATGTTGCATGTATGTTGTGATCTGTAGATATTGCGTGTTATATATATGCTGTGATGTGTAGGTATTGTATATTGTGTTGCGTGTATGTTGTCTTGTCCGTGTACAGACGGGAGACACGTATGCACGGCACTCAACTGGAATCTCTCTGCAGGGTCTTCTAGCAGTCGGCTGCCACGGAAACAGGTTTCCTCAGACTCACTGGCGGTAAGACACCTCGCTTTACAAACAGTCCTCGGGTGTGGGGAATCATCCTTCTACACGTGAGGTGGACTGTGAACCACAGAGACTGATTCCCTGTCGACAAGGGTTCAAATCCCTGGGGGGGGACACCAGGGTAATTGAGGAGGAAGGGCGGAGTCAGAGGGGAAACCAGGGAAACTCTTTCACTCAAAGGAGAGCGGAGTTGTGAGGAACGCTGAAGAGACTAGGTGGTAACTGGATGTTTGCAGAAGTGGGGGTGGGTGGGGGGGTGGTGGAGGGGATTGGAAAGTTGTTATTGAAAAAATGTGTCTCTGTTCCCCTCTCTCTTTCTGTCCCCTCTATCTCTTTCTCTCTCTCTGTACCCCCCTTTCTTTCTGTGTGCCCCTCTCCTTGTCTGCCCCCCTCTCTCTCTCTCTCTCTGTCCCCCCTCTTTCTATGACCTCCCATTTCTCTGATCTGTCCTCACTCTCTGTCCCTCTCATCACACCTTTTTCTGTCTCCCCCCCTCCCTCTCTCTGTCACCTCATCCCTTCTATCTCTCTCTCTGTCCCTGTCAGTCTCCTGCTATCCCCCCTCTCTGTCCCTCTGTCCCTCTTTCTCTCTCTCTCTCTTACTGTGCCATCTCTCTCATGCTCTCTGTCCCCTCTCTTTCTCTCCCCACCTCTCTCTTTCTGTCCCTCTCTCTTCCAAGCCCATATCTCTCTCTTTCTCCCTGTCCCACCTTTCTCTCTCTCTTTGCCCCTCCCCCCCCACCCCTCTCTACGAGTATCTGTGTCTCTCTGTTTCTCTCCTCTCTCCCTCTGATACATTTATCGAAATGAATCTCTTTTCTGCAGAATTTTAATCCCGCTCATCTCTGAGGCCCAGTCTACTGCAGCTCTATAGGGGTGGTTCCCCATCGGTCATCCATCCGAGGTGTGGGAGACAGGACCCGCTGAACACTTCCAGGACTCATCGCGGGACCTTTCCCGGCTCCCATCCTTCTGAGAAAACTCAATAGTGCCGGTCTGTGGGACGTCTCTGCTCTCTGAACATTGACTGAACGTTTTTTTTTCTGGAACGTCCCGCCCGCCCTCAGCAGCGACTCCAAGATCTGCCGTCAGCTCCCTCTCCCTTCAACACTTGGAGGCTGACTGATGTCGTCCTCGAAGACCAAGTCCTCCCACAACTTGTTTGTGCAACCACCTCGACCCACGCGAGAGTGCTTGGACAGGAATGTCCCAGGGTCGCGTTCCCAATTGGCACCTTACGTGGGGTCAGTCGTGGCCATAGCTGCAGGAAGGAGTGGGTCGGTGGTCTGTGACTGCGGTTCCCACACGTACACAAGGACGGGGACTGGGAGTGGGGAGGGCATGGGGTGCTCCCTCTGCTCTTGCTGCTGCCCGAAAGCCCCTGTGCTTCCAACATTCTGAGTGAAGGCAGATCGTCAGTCCTCGGGCTTAAGGCAGAGGGGGAAGCCGCTGCTAAACTGAGCGGGTCTCAACTTGGTCAGCCGGTTACTCTAGGCAGGCCCTCCTTCCTCCCTCTGCATAGTCAGTGAGACAGCTAACGGCTGCCAGTAGGGGGGGGGGGGTGCCCCCTTTCCTCTGCTGCAGCTCCCAACCCCAATTGCGAGGGGGAGGGTGGGAGGGGGACTGGGGTCTGCGGCAAGAAGGGGTCACTACCTCAATCGGTCCCGTCAACCCTGAACATGTGCTCGTGGAGGATAATCGCCTCCCCACAGCCGCGGGCAATCCCATCAGTACCTGCGGCCCTTTAAATGCCCGCAGCTGGTTTGCAGGAGTGGGTTCCATCTGTCTGAGCATATAGGGACAGGAGGGAGGATGGGTTGGCCTTCACACCATAGCTCCTGCCAGTGTAATGCCTGAGGCTGGATGTTCCATTAAGGCTGATCCACCAAAATCTCCTTGTGCCTATTCCCCCGTGACACTGCCCCCACCCGGCTCTGCACCCCCCCTCTACACTTCAAGTCATTTAATTGCTGAGTGTTTAAATATTGTTGATTTGTTGACTTGGTTTAATGCCTCTATGGCCATTTAAAACAAATAGATATTTGTACAGCGACGAGAGGAGTCTCAGCTTCACTTTATTTCCCTCAGGTCTTTCACTTGGGAATTATCTGCTGAATAGTAGGGGGTCCCAGGACTATGGGGCAAAGAGCGGAGCTGAGGGTGGGGAAGGGAGCGACACAGCAGACAGCTCCTGCCCAGTGGGCGACTGTTACCCTCTCTTGTGGCTGTGACAATTCAGCCTTGGTGGGTGGGGTGTCCCTGAGGATGGGATAGCCCACTGAGGGGAGGGGGGGTTGCATTGTGGTCCCGTCCCTAAACGGCGCACAAACCTTTCTGCCATGTTGAGGTCTTTATTTAGGAGCCCTGCATTGCACCGGGGAGGAGAGAGCAAGAAATGGTGGAAGCTCAGGAGGGGTGTTTGGTAGGGGGTTCCTCCATCCCAGCATTTGGGTTCAAATCCTTAATAAAATACGGCCCCTTTCGTACCCAGTTATACCAATGGAAGGTTGTTTCTGCTGTGTGGCTGCCTCAGCTGGTGTCGGGCTACCCAATGCGTAACTCCACTGATGGACGTCTGGTTGATTGCTCTCCGTCGCCATGCTTTTCGAAGCCAAATGATGCCTCCAGGGTGAAGATAAGGAGGTAGCAGGGGTGTAGAGTACAGCAAGTAAGGGCACCCTGAGAATGCCAGGTACCCCCTGTGTCCATTGCACCTGGCACCCCACCACCACCCCCCCCACCCCACCAACTCACTCCCCCTCCCATGCTCCCCCCCAACCCCTGCTGAAGCCTCGGGCCACTATTTAATACTATTCGCAGACTCCGGCACTGATTTCTTATAAACAGAATTTATTATTGGAGCCAGTCAGTTCTTTCTCCTCTCTCTCTCTCTCTCTCTCTCTCTCTCTCAACAGTCGATGGCCGGATCTGTCCTGGGACCGTTCGTGCTATCGCCGTCGTGGTCACACAGGGGCTCCTCGCGAGCGGTGTGACACTGCTGCTCGCCGTGACTGACCGCGCACACCCCCTCCCTGTGGGAACACAAGCTCCCAGTCACAAAGGCCAGCAAGAAACACCTTCCTGTCTCCTGGGGATTTGATAGGTGTTCAAAATCGTGAGGGGTCTGGGCAGAGTAGATAGAAGAGACACTTCCCATTGGTGGAAGGATCGAGAACACGGGGCACAGATTTAAGGTAATTGGCAAAAGCAGCAGCGGAGACACGAGGAGAAACCTTTTTCACGCAGCGAGTGGTTGGGATCTGGAATGCGCTGCCTGACAGTGTGGGTGGAGGCAGGTTCATTCGAGGCTTTCGAAAGGGAATTGGATTATTATCTGGAAAGGAAGAATGTGCAGGGTTATGGGGGACTGGCACATGGTAGTCTGCTCATTCGGAGAGCCACTCCAGACAGGATGGTCCGAATAGCCTCCTTCTGTGCTGTAACAATTCTGACTCGTGTCTTATTCCTCCACAATCGGTCGGGGGGCCTTGTCGCTGCATTTCCAACCCTGCACCCAGCCTGCGAATGCATCCCAGACGCAGCAGGAAGGCCCTAGGCTCTGCGCTGGCCGGCCGCTGCCTCAGCTGGGCAACCGTTTAAGCGACAGTCAACCTCGGTGAGCCCTGGGTTTAGGGGGTTGGAGAGAATCGACCCAGGGCTTCCAGCTCCTGGATCACTGCCCGGTGAGACCCCCCCACCCCCCTTGCTGGGAAAGGTCGGGTGAGACAGCGATGCACCTCGGGGTCGATCGGCCCACCGACACCCACTGAGCTCGAGCAAGCCGACGAGTGGGAGGCAAGCAAGCGGGTGCCTGTGAGATACCCGTATCCCAGGAGGGGTCGGGAGGTCAGCGGGGAGAGCGTGGGGTCGGGAGGGAGATAAATGGCGGAGGGTCTGGTGACAGTGTGGTGGCGGGGTTGGGAGGGTGGTGGTGGTGGGGGGTGGGGGGGTGGGGAGGAACATTTTTCAGGGGCGCATCAAAGGGTCAGTGCCACTCACCAGTCACCGGTCTTGGCCTCGAGCTCAATGAGCTGCGTTTCACTCTCGCAGTCGGCCGTGCCAAGCTTGCAGACCAGCTCCTCGTCCAGGCATACCTTCTGCAGAACCTTGGAGAAGAGGCGATTGATGGTTCCTCGGACGTTGTTCTGGGTTGTGGGCGTGGGGGATGGGGTTGGGGCGGGGTTCGGGGAGGAAGAGAACACGTTTGCCTGGATAATTTTTCATCCTTTTTCAAGAACAGGTTCAAAGCGCGAGACGGCCGATACGACAATGAGCTTGCATCTGTTATCGCTCGAGTCGGACTGTCCGTACCTTCCTGGAGACGGGGCCGACCGGACATCCCGGCTTTTCTGGGGACAGTCCCGAATTTTCATCTAAAACGTCCCAATAATTTCCTCAAATTCGTTCAAACCTCCTGGTTTCCAGCTCTTCCCTTTCTGGGCCTTTTAACCAATGCCAATGGGAGCAGGGCAGGCGGCAAAATACGAATGTAACCGGAACGTAAACCGAGAAGATACAGCAGGGCTGGTGGGGTGGGGTGGGGGTGTGGGGCACCCTGGGGTGATTGACAACTGATCCCAGCGAGACACTGCACCACCCCCCCCCCCCCCACCCCCCACCCCCCCCTTTTACCAAACCCCCACAAGCCAGCCCTGTGCTCCAGGAGCTCACGCGATGATCTGTCCAGGAAGGAAGTGGCAACAGCAGCATCTCCACCGTCAACCATGAGCTGGCTGACGGCAGAGGGTGTGTGGCAGGTGATGCACCTCCAGGTAAAAGCATTCAATGAGGCCAGGGTGTGGTGGGGGTGGGGGTGGGGGTGGGGGCAGAAGCAGCTCAGCACTGCACTGGAGTGGGACACAGACTCTCACCTCCCCTTTCACGTCAAACGCAATGTGACCAGGAAGCGGGTCAAGGTGTCCCTGTTTTGCTCTTGGAACATCTGGTCACAACGCCTACGAATACTCGCATAAGGAACCTCTCGGAAAGAGTGAACTATTATGTATCCTGGCCCCTCATGGAAGCTCATCCTGAAGTTAGCTGAGATTCCTAACTGAGTGAAGCACTGTCGTCCCTCTATATCCTGTCACCACAAATTGTTTCCCTCTTGAGGGTATTTCTGGGGGTTTATTTGCCCCCTATCTTACCAAATGGCTCGCCGGACGCAAGGTGATAGGGGCCCTGGACAGTAGCCCGGTCAATGTTATTATCTTGTTGCTATCTCGGCATCTTTGCTCTCCCCCCACCTTTTTATGCCCCAATGTGCCATTTTGACCAGAAGGGGAAAATCTGCCACTTAACGGGTCAAATTCAATTTAAATTAAGCAGAATGGCAGCAGTAGCTGCGTTGTCGAAGTGAATCTTTATTCATGGTGACAATCCAGCTCGCCAAGTCCACCCTCCCTGACACTTGAGGCCCCCTGGCTCACGGATAGCTTGTCTATTCCAGCCCAGAAAGGGAAGACGGGTCACGAGCATATTCAACTAAGAGAGGCATCACAAGCTGTCCTCACCCACCGCCAGACCACCCGTCTCATCCTGCCACAAGGGGTGGAGCCTGATCCCCCTCCTGTTATCTGGGAGGGTCTTGGGCATGTTCAACTAGCAGAGGTATCACAGCCAGCCCTTGCCTGCTACCACTACCACCATCACCATCACCTCCCACAGCCACAAGGGGCAGAGCATGGTTCCCTCCTGTTATCTGTGGGCCTCGAGCATATTCAACTAGCAGAGGCTTCGCAGCCTGTCCTCACCCACCACCATCCCTGCCACCATAAGGAACAGAGGCTGGTCCCCCTCCTGTTATTTGTGGGGAGGGTCTGGAGCATATTCAACTAGTAGAAGCAGCGCAGACTGACTTCACCCACCGACTCCCCCACCAACACCCTACGCCATAAGCGGAGCCTAATCCCCATCTGCTGTGTGTGTGGTTCAGCGTCACAGAGGCATCCTGATGGGGAAGTTTACAGCGATGCTCCCTCCACCAACAACCCCCCGGCTCACCTGGATGACTTGCTCAAAGAGAAATGGAGCCTGGGCCACTCTTTCCTTCATCTCCCTGAGCTCGGCCTGGTACCGGGCTGCCTGCTCACGGTTGTATTTCCTGGACAGTTACATAGAACAAAAGAGCAAAAGAGAGAGAGATTAAGGCTTGTGCTAGACAGCCTCAGGCGGAGGTGTCCATTCCACTGCACTGTATGACCCCTGGTCGCTGACAGAATCGTAACTGTTGACACCAGCCCATCTTTTCCCAATGCAGTCATGGTTCTGGGTTTGTCTGTATTTGTGAACCCATTGCTGCACACTCAAGACAGGGGTCTCTGTGAATGTGTCAGTATTTACAGGGATCCCCAGGGAGTGCGTCAGTATTTACAGGGGGTCCCCGGGAGTGTGTCAGTATTTACAGGGGGTACCTGGGAGTGTTTCAGTGTTTACAGGGGGGTCCCCGGGAATGTGTCAGTATTTACAGGGGGTCCCTGGAAATGTGTTAGTATTTACGGGGGTCTCTGGGAGTGTGTCAATATATACAGGGGATCCCCAAGGACATTGTTAGTATTTCATGGATCCCTGGGGAGTATGTCAGTATTTACAGGGGATCCCCAGGGAGTGTGTCAATATTTACAGGTGGTCTCTGAGGTGTGTGTCAGTATTTACAGGGATCCCCGGAGTGTGCTAGTATTTATAGGGGGTCTCTGGGAGTATGTCAGTATTTACAGGGGGTCCCCGGGGGAGTGTGTCAGTACTTACAGGGATCCGCAAGGTGTGTGTCAGTATTTACAGGGATCTTGGGAGGGTATGTCAGTATTTACAGAGTGTTCCTGTGTGTTTGTCAATATTTACAGGAGTTCCCAGGGAGTCTATAGGTTAAGTGAGTGGGCAAAGACCTGGCAAATGGAGTATAATGTGGGCAAGTGTGAAATTGTTCATTTCAGCAGGAATAATAATAAAGAGATTGCAGAGCTCTGAGATTCAAAAGGATCTAGTGCATGAATGCCCTAGTGCATGAATCACAAAAGGTTGGTCTGCAGGTACAGCAAGTAATTAGGAAAGCGAATAGAATGTTATCATTTATTGTGAGGGGAATTGATTACAAAAGTAAGGAGGTTATGCTGCAGTTTTACAGGGCGTTGGCGAGACCACATCTGGCATATTATGTGCAGTATTGGTCTCCTTATTTAAGGAAAGATATAAATGTGTTAGAAGCAGTTCAGAGAAGGTTTACTAGACTAATACCAGGAATGTTGTCTTATGAGGAAAGGTTTGACAGGCTAGGCTTGTATCCACTGGAGTTTACAAGAATAAGAGGTGACTTGATCAAAACCTTTAAGATCCTGAGGGGACTTGACAGGGTGGATGTGGAGAGGATGTTTCCCTTGTGGGGGAATCTAGAACTAGGGGTCACTCATTTAAGACTGAGATGAGGAGAAATATTTTCTCTGAGGCTAGTGAATCTTTGGAACACTCTTCCTCAAAAGGCAATGGAAGCAGGGTCTTTGAACATTTTTAAGGCAGTGCTGGATAGATTCTTGATGAACAAGGGGGCGATAGGTTATCAGGGGTAGGCCAGAGATTACAATCAGATCAGCCATGACCTTATTAAATGGTGGAGCAGGATTGAAGGGCCAAGTGGCCTACCCGTGCTCCTAGTTCTTATGTTCGTGTGTGTCAGTATTTACAGGAGTTCCCAGGGAGACTGTCAGTATTTGCAGGGGGTCCCCAAGGAGTGTGTAACTATTTGCAGGGGGTCCCCGGGGAGTGTGTCAGTATTTACAGGAGTTTCCAGGGAGACTGTCAATATTTACAGGGGGTCTCCAAGGAGTGTGTCAGTATTTACAGGAGTTCCCAGGGAGACTGTCAATATTTACAGGGGGTCTCCAAGGAGTGTGTCAGTATTTACAGGGCGTCCCCAAGGAGTGTGTTAGTATTTTATAGGGGCTCCCCAAGGAGTGTGTTAGTATTTTATAGGGGCTCCCCAAGGAGTGTGTCAGTATTTACAGGGGGTCCCCAAGGAGTGTGTCAGTATTTACAGGGGGTCCCCAATGAGTGTGTCAGTATTTACAGGGATCCATGAGACGTGTGACAGTATTTACATGGGATCCCCGGGGAGTGTGTCAGTATTTAAGGGGGTCCCCAATGAGTGTGTCAGTATTTACATTGGATCCCCGGGGAGTGTGTCAGTATTTACAGGGGGTTCCCAATGAGTGTGTCGTATTTACAGGGGGTTCCCAATGAGTGTGTCGTATTTACAGGGGGTCCCCAATGAGTGTGTCAGTATTTACAGGGATCCATGAGATGTGTGTCAGTATTTATAGGGGGTCCCAGGGGGGGCGTGTTTTTTTTAATTAATTCACAGGATGTGGGCGTCGCTGGCTAGGCCAGCATTTATTGCCCATCCTTAGTTGCCCCTTGAGAAGGTGGTGGTGAGCTGCCTTCTTGAACCGCTGCAGTCCATGTGGTGTAGATCTACCCACAGTGCTGTTAGGGAGTTCCAGGATTTTGACCCAGCGACAGTGAAGGAACAGGTGATATATTTGCAAGTCAGGATGGTGAGTGATTTGGAGGGGAACTTGCAGGTGGTGGTGTTCCCATGTGTCTGCTGCCCTTGTCCTTCCAGATGGTAGCGGTCGTGGGTTTAGAAGGTGCTAAGGTGAATTCCTGTGTCAGTATTTGAAGTGGGTCCCTGGGGAGTGTGTTGATATTTACATGGGGTCCCAGGGTAGTGTGTTGGTATTTACATGGGGTCCCAGGGGAGTATGTCAGTATTTACAGGGAGTAAATATTTCACTCTGGTGGATATAGCCCCTTCTCCTGTTTCACAGGACCTTCAGGACCAGTGATGTCCGATGGCTGAGAGACAGGACTGAGAAACATTTATTCCCACCTGAAACACTGTAGTCTTTTTCTGGCCTGTGTTCTCCTCCACTTATCCATCTCGCACACGCATATTCGAGCAGCAATCAATCTCCCTATCTTCTTCCTCTTCATTCTCTCCTTTAGGAGTTTCTTTTGCTCCATCAACTCTTGTCTCTCTCTCTCCATTATATTCTTTCTGGATTTGAGGGCAAAGAGTTTGCGTGTGAATGCTGGGCCAAGAATAATCTCCTCAGTCATTTCTGACAGCATGTTTTCCATTTACTCATCCCCCTCATCTCCCAGTTTTACTCCTCACCTCCTACGCCCAACTCTACCTCACCACCAGCTCTCTCAACCTGCCAGCCAGCTTGTCTGACATCTAGTCCTGGGTGTGTCGGATTTTCCTCCGATTAAATCTTTGTAAGTTCGGAAGCCACTGACTTCGGATCCCAATCACCCCAGCCCCACCAAATCCACAAACCCTGATTCTACTCCCTCTCCTCCAGCTGCTGTCCGAGGCTGAACCGGTCTACTCATTGCCTCGCCTTTGGCTGCTCTGACTCTGAGCTGAATGGACTACTCCATGGCTGGAATTTTCCAGCCACCCCTCCACCACCCTCCGCACCCCCCCCCACCCCCCCCACCCCGGCCACCAGGGTGGGGCTGGTGAGCCATGGAGATCCCCGTTTGCGTCAGTGGGACCGAAAGAAAATTCCGGCCCGTGTCCTTCGGCAGAAAGAGAAATGTCTACTTCCACCTCTGCAGCTTTGCCTACTCTGCTGCTGTCTCAGCCCATCTGCTGACAGAATCATCCATGATTTCCTCACTTATCATTTCGCCCCACCATTGGCCTTAAGCTAATGGAGCAGACCGCTCGGCCCATCTGCTTCATGCTGGTGTTTATGCTCTGCACGAGCCTCCTCCCACCCCCCTCTCCATCTCACCCCATCAACATATCCTTCTATTCCTTTCTCCCTCGTGTGTTTATCTAGCTTCCCCCTTAAATGCATCTATGCTATCCACCTCGACCACTCCCTGTGGGAGCGAGTTCCGCATTCTCCCTACTCTCTGGGTGAAGACGTTTCTCCTGAATTCCTGGTTTGTGACAATGCAAATTGTCTCTCTTGCTACGTATGACCTTCTGCTTTAAGAGTTTCCCTACAATCCCCTTCTCATATTTAATCACTTAGTCGACACGGCTCTGTGGCATAACCTGGGACATTAAGGAGGCCGGATGAACAAAAGTTTAAACAATCATGAGGAAGCCTGGACGGGGCTGAATGTGGTTTCTGGACTGCGGGCAATAAACTGGACGCAGAAGGCAAAGGCCATGAGACAGACCCCATCCCTCCCCATCTTGTCTGGCAGCTTTTCAAAATTTATTCTTGCATGAGATGTGGCTAGGCCAGGATTTACAGTCCATCCCTAATTACCCTTGAGAAGGTGGTGGTGAACCAATTGCATGCTTGAGGCTGGTTCTGAGGGAGTGAGGGAGAGCCATCACTGAGGGGAAAAAGGAGAAAGGGGTATCTACCCACCCCACCCCACCGACTAAGCTGCGGCCGACACTTTGACCACCTCCTGAGTGGCCAGAGCCGTCTCCGCCGCCAACTAAGAGCCGTTGAGGTGTCATTCTGTGGCGCGCCCGGCAAGGCAAAGGGATGCTGCACGAGAGGGCAAAGAGTTGGAGGAATTGGGTGGTGGGGAGGGGCCGAGGATGCAGGTGAGCACTTCGGGCTGGGGGTGGTGGAGGTTGGTGGCACCCGCTGGGCTGGGAGGATGTGGGGCACTTGATGGCACCAAGAGGTGGTCAGAAAGGAGAATTCGGTGGGTCGGTCGGTCGGTGGGTGGGGTGGGGTGTGCTGCTAGCCATCCGGGGATTGTCAGGGAGGATGGAGGAATAGGAAATGAGCCCCCAGGTCACAGGGCAGAGCTGGGAGAAGGTTCACAGGCTGATAAAGGCCAAGAAGGAGGCCATTCGGCCCAACAGCTGGTGCTGGCCCTTTGATGGAGCTCTGCCAAAATTCATCTCAATTCTTTGGCTGTTTCATCATCCCCTTGTAAATGCTTCCCTCTCAACCACGGGGACCGGTTAAAACAAAACTGTGTGGTTATTTTTGCCATTTAATACTGGAGAGGAAGCTCTTGGACAACCAAAGCTCGTCCGTTGAGGGAAATAAAATGGCCCTAGGCAAGGCGGGGCACTAATTTGATGGACATTCTAGCCCACCAATAGTTGGATGGGCTGCTGTTGACTGACGTTTGCCGTGAACCAATAGCAAGGACCAATAGCAAGTGCCGGGTAATGTTGATTGACGTTCCCCTGGAACCAATCCGGGAGAGTAGGGCGGTGGAAGGGGGGGGGGGGGTTGATTGACAGAAAGCACAAGACAACGACGAGCGGGTTCCAACTGATTGACGTATCCGTTAACCAATCGTCGAAGTGCGTGACCTGATTGACCAATGACAGACTAGGCAGAGAGTGGGCGCTTGACATGAAGCACCGACCAGAAGTGATTGATGTATCGATCGGCCAATTGTTAAGGAGTGAGGCAATTACCGCTGTGTTCGGACCAATGACGGGAAGATAGGGGGCGTGCTTGACGCACGTCGGGGACCAATGAAGGGAGAGACTGATTTACGTATCGGGGACAATGGCAGGAGCGGGCTGACTGATTGACGTGCGGGGTGACCAACGGGCGTGCAGAAAGGGGGCGGGATGACCTGACAGCACGTTCGCTCTCATTTACCTGATAAGTTCGTGCCGCTGCTCCACCAGCTTGGTGACCTTCGACTGGAACTGACCTGGCAGCGGCCTCCGCTGGTCGCCCGCTCCCCTGCCACCCGCGCAGCGGCAGGGCGTGGCATCCAGAACTTCCCAGTACTGCCGCAGGAATTCCCGGCAGGCGTCCAGGGCCCGCTGCTGACAGTTGTACGGCCGCGCACGAGCCGGACGCTCGAAGCCGGTTGCCCCGGTGACCGGAACGCCGTTGCCAGGGGGTGCGGCCTCACTGACGGCTGCGCGCGCACGTCGCCTTGACTCGTCCACCTGCCGCCGGGCGGCGGGAGCAGCGCGGCCCGGGCCTGTGCTGACCCCGACCGCTGCCTGCGGATCGCAGGGGACGGAGGCGCACTGAGGGGTGGGGGCTCGCCGGCACGCGCCGGGGGTCTCGGCGGTCCCCGGCCGCTGCTTCTCCCTCTCCGAGTGGGGGCCGATTTGGAAGAGTCCTCCCGGTCTGACCTTTGACCCTCCGGCTGTAGTTGCCTCCGGCCGTCGGCGGGGGGCGTAGCGCTCCACGGAAAACCCCTCCCACATCCAGCGCAGGGGGGAGGGGCCAAGGGGGCACGACCTTTCAGCCTTGACCTGGTCCAGGAGGCACGATCTCTGATCCTTGAACTTGCCCAGGGGGCACGACCCTTTATCCTTGACCTTGCCCCAGGGGCACGACTCTTCATCCGTGACCTTGCCCAAGGGCCACGACCCTTGATCCTTGAACTTGCCCAGGGGGCACGACCCTTGATCTTTGAACTTGCCCAGGGGGCACGACCCCTCACCATTGATCTTGCACAGGGAGCATAACCCTTTCCCGATGACCTTGCTCTGAGGGCACGGCTCTTGATCCTTGACCTCGCCCAGGGGGCATGGCATTTTACCCTTCTCCTTGAGCACCGGGCATGTCCCTTGATTCACATCTTTGTCCATTAGGTCCGTCCCATCAGTCCGGACCCTGCTCACGGAGCAAGTCCAATCGAACAGGGACTCTAGACTGGACAAGTCTGGATGCATTTCATTACATTCTGGACTTGAATCCCAAGCCCGTTTGCACGACCTTCCCCTAAATGAAAAAGAAGTGGGGTCAATAGGGGACTAATAGAGAGTAAAACACTGTCTCAATTGAACACTCACATTTCAGGTACAGCACGGGGTTAGATACAGAGTAAAGCTCCCTCTTCACTGTTCCCATTTTGTTCTCTCTAGAGACCATAAGACGTAGGAGCAGGAGTAGGCCATTTGGCCCATCGAGTCTGCTCCGCCATTCAATGAGATCATGGCTGATCTGATAATCCTCAATTCCACTTTCCTGCCTTTTCCCTATAACCCTTGATTCCTTTACTTGATTAAAAATCTCTCTATCTCCGCCTTGAATATATTTAATGACCCAGTATCTGCAGACCTCTGCAGTAAAGAATTCCACAGATTCACCACCGTCTGAGAGAAAAAATTCCTCCTCATCTCTGTTTTAAATTACTCTGAGATTATGCCCTCTGGTTCTAGTGTCTCCCACAAGGGGAAACAACCTCTCAGCATCTACCCTGTCAAGCCCCCTAAGAATCTTAGCAGGTCTGGCAGCATCAGCGGAGAAGAAAAAAGTTGACGTTTCAAGTCCTTATGACCCTTCAACAGAACTGAGTAATATTAGGAAGGGGTGAAATATAAGCTGGTTTAAGGTGGGGGGGCGGGGGGGGGGGTGGTGGTGGGGGGAGAGAAGTGGTGGGTGGGGTGTGGTTGTAGGGACAAGCAAGCAGTGAAAGGAGCAGATAATCAAAAGATGTCACAGACAATGGAACAGAGAAGTGTTGAAGGTGGTGATATTATCTAAATGAATGTGCTAATTAAGAATGGATGGCAGGACACACAAGGTATATCTCTAGTGGGGGTGGGGTGGAAAGACTTACAGGGCATAAAAGGTATATATTTAAAAATAATGGAAATAGGTGGGAAAAGAAAAATCTATATAAATTATTGGAAAAAACAAAAGGAAGGGGGAAGAAACGGAAAGGGGTGGGGGGGGGGGGTGCTGGAGTTCAAGATCTAAAGTTGTTGAATTCAATATTCAGTCCGGAAGGCTATAAAGTCCCTAGTCGGAAGATGAGGTGCTGTTCCTCCAGTTTGCGTTGGGCTTCATTGGAACAATGCAGCAAGCCAAGGACAGACATGTGGGAAGAGAGCAGGGTGGACTGTTAAAATGGCAAGCGACAGGGAGGTTTGGGTCATTCTTGCGGACAGACCGCAGGTGTTCTGCAAAGCGGTTGCCCAGTTTAAGTTTGGTCTCTCCAATGTAGAGGAGACCACTTTGGGAGCAACGAATACAGTAGACTAAGTTGGGGGAAATGCAAGTGAAATGCTGCTTCACTTGAAAGGAGTGTTTGGGCCCTTGGACGGTGAGGAGAGAGGAAGTGAAGGGACAGGTGTTACATCTTTTGCGTTCTGTTGAAGGGTCATGAGGAGTCAAAACATCAACTCTTTTCTTCTCCGCCGATGCTGCCAGACCTGCTGAGTTTTTCCAGGTAATTTTGTTTTTGTTTTGGATTTCCAGCATCCGCAGTTTTTTGTTTTTACCCCTAAGAATCTTATATGTTTCAATAAGGTCGCTTCTCATTCTTCTAAATCCCAGTGAGTATAGGCCCAACCTACTCAACCTCTCCTCATAAGAAAATCCCTCCACACCTGGGACCAACCTAGAGAACGTTCTCTGGACTGCCTCCAATGCCAGTATATCTTTCCTTAGATAAGAGGACCAGAGGAAGGTATTTTGGTGTAAGTACAGGCTGACCCTCTTTATTCCCCTAACATTGTAATGGATCTCTCTTTCCACTAATTTACTTACCATGAGTGGCTGGTTATCGTTGTACCTTCACTACCTCGGCAGAGTTCATGACTGCATGGATTCTTACAGTTGATCACTGGTGACACACTGATCTTGATTTCATCATCCTCCCCATTAGACTATGAAAAGATGGACAGTAACAAACGGGGCCATGTTTCCCAAGTACTGCATGGGTTACGTACGAACGATACCTGCCATTAAAGAGGATGTGTATCCCGCTAACAAATTTATATCCCACTTAACACAGTCATATCCCACCAACACAGTCATCTCCCATTGATAGTTATATCCCACTGACACAGTCATCTCCCATTGACACAGTTATATCTCACTGATATGGTGATATCTCACTGACAAGTAATGTCTGACATGATGATATCTCACTGACAAGGTGATATCTCACTGATATGGTGATATCACACTGACATGGTGATATCTCACTAATATGGTGATATCTCACTGACAAGGTGATATCTTGATATCTTACTGACATGGTGATGTCTTGCCAACAAGGTAATAGCACACAGGTAAGGTGATATCTCACAGAGAAAGTTGATATCTCACTAATATGGTGATATCACACTGACATGGTGATATCTCACTGACATGGTGATAGCTCACTGACATGGTGATAGCTCACTGACATGGTGATAGCTCACTGACAGAATGTTATCCCACTGACAATATCTCAGACATGATGATATCTCACTGACAAGGTGGTATCTCACTGACATTGTGATATCTCACTGGCATAGTGATGTAAGATGATATCTCACGGATTATAGTGATATCACACTGACAAGGTGATATCTTGATATCTTACTGACATGGTGATATCTCACTGACAAGGTGATATCTCACAGATATGACAATATCACACTGATATGGCAATATGACACTGACATGATGATATCTCACTGACAGTGATATTTTGATGACATGGTGATATCACAGACAAGATGATACCTCAGACATGGTAATATCTCACTGACAAGGTGATGTCACACTAACATGGTGATAACTCACTGACACGATATCTCACAGATAAGGTGGTATATCACTGACATGATGATATCTCACCGACAACGTGACATCTCACTGATATGGTGATATTACATGGATATGGTGATATTACACGGATATGGTGATATCTCACCGACAAGGTGACATTACACAGATATGGTGATATCTCACTGACCGGACGATATCTCACAGACATGGTGATATCTCACTGACAAGGTGAAATCTCACTGACATGGTGGTATCTCACCGACAATGTGACATCTCACTGATATGGTGATATTACATGGATATGGTGATATTACACGGATATGGTGATATCTCACCGACAAGGTGACATTACACAGATATGGTGATATCTCACTGACTTGACGATATCTCACAGACATGGTGATATCTCACTGACAAAGTGAAATCTCACTGACATGGTGATACCTCACTGACATGGTGATATCTCACCGATGTGACAACTCACTGATATGGTGATATTACACGGATATGGTGATATTACAAGGATATGGTGATATCTCACCGACAAGGTGACATCTCACCGACAAGGTGACACTACACAGATATGGTGATATCTCACTGACGTGATGATAACTCACAGACGTGGTGATATCTCACTGACAAAGTGATATCTGAGTAACATTGTGACATCTCACCAACAAGGTGACATCTCACAGATATGGTGATATTACATGGATATGGTGATATCTCTGACCTGGTGAAATCTCACTGACATGGTGATATCACACTGACAAAACAACATCTCAGACATGGTAATATCACACCAAGTTGATATCTCACTGATATGGTGATATCTCACTGATATGGTGATATCTCACTGACAAGGCGATATCACACTGACAAGGCGATATCTCACTGACAAGGTGATATCACACTGACAAGACAATATCTCAGACATGATAACTCACTGACATGGTGATATCTCACGTATATGGTGATATCACACTGACATGATGATATCACATTGACGAGATGGTATCTCACTGACATGGTGATATCTCACTGACATGGTGATATCTCACTGATATGGTGATATCACACTGACAAGGTGATATCTCACAGGTAAGGTGATATCTCACTGATGTGATATCACACTGACATGGTAATATCTTGATATCTTACTGACATGGTAATACCTCACTGACAAGGTAATAGCTCACAGATTAGGTGATATCTCACAGATATGCTAATATCACACTGACATGGCGATATCACGCTGACATGGCGATATCTCGCTGACATGGCGATATCTCGCTGACATGGCGATATCTCACTGACATGGTGATATCTGACTGTCATGGTGATATCTCGCTGACATGGTGATATCTCGCTGACATGGCAATATCATGCTGACATGGCGATATCACGCTGACATGGCGATATCTTGCTGACATGGTGATATCTTGCTGACATGGTGATATCTCATTGACAAGGTGATGTCCCACTGACAAGGTGATGTCCCACTGACAAGGTGATATCCCGACAATGTGATATCTCACCAACAAGTTGACAGCTCACTGATATGGTGATTTTACACAGATATGGTGATATCTCACTGACCTGATGATATCACACTGACATGGTGATATCTCAGACAAGATGATATCCCACTGACAAGACAATATCTCAGACATGATATCTCACTGACAAGGTGGTATCTCACTGACATTGTGATATCTCACTGGCATAGTGATTTAAGATGATATCTCATGGAATATAGTGATATCACATTGACAAGGTGATATCTTGATATCTGACATGGTGATATCACACTGACAAGATGGTATCTCACTGACATGGTAATATCTCACTGACATGGTGATATCTGACTGTCATGGTGATATCTTACTGACATGGTGATATCTCACTGACAAGGTAATATCTCACAGATAAGGTGATATCTCACTGACATGGTGATATCTTGATATCTTACTGACATGGTGATATCTCACTGACAAGGTAATAGCTCACAGATTAGGTGATATCTCACTGACAAGGTAATATCTCACAGATAAAGTGATACCTCACTGAAATGCTATCACACTGATATGCCGATATCATGCTGACATGGCAATATCACGCTGACATGGCGATATCATGCTAAAATGGCGATATCATGCTGACATGGCGATATCTCACTGACATGGCGATATCTCACTGACAAGGTGATGTCCCACTGACAGTGATGTCCCACTGACAAGGTGATATCCCGACAATGTGATATCTCACCGACAAGGTGACAGCTGCTGATATGGCGATTTTACACAGATATGGTGATATCTCAGACCTGATGATATCACACTGACATGATGATATCTCAGACAAGGTGATATCCCACTGACAAGACAATATCTCAGACATGATATCTCACTGGCAAGGTGGTATCTCACTGAAAAGGTGATATCTTACCGACATGGTGATATCTCACTGACAAGGTGATATCTTGATATCTTACTGATGGTGATATCTCACTGACAAGGTGATATCTCACTGACAAGGTGCTGTCTCACTGATATGGTGATATCACACTGACGTGATATCACACTGACATGGTAATATCTTGATATCTTACTTACATGGTAATACCTCACTGACAAGGTAATAGCTCACAGATTAAGTGATACCTCACAGATATGCTAATATCACGCTGACATGGTGATATCTGACTGTCATGGTGATATCTCGCTGACATGGCGATATCACGCTGACATGGCGATATCACGCTGACATGGCGATATCTTGCTGACATGGCGATATCTTGCTGACATGGCGATATCTTGCTGACATGGTGATATCTTGCTGACATGGTGATATCTCATTGACAAGGTGATGTCCCACTGACAAGGTGATATCCCGACAATGTGATATCTCAACAAGTTGACAGCTCACTGATATGGTGATTTTACACAGATATGGTGATATCTCACTGACCTGATGATAACACACTGACATGGTGATGTCTCAGACAAGGTGATATCCCACTGATAAGACAATATCTCTGACATGATATCTCACTGGCAAGGTGGTATCTCAGTGACACAATAAGGTGATAACTCACGGATATGGTGATATCTCACTGACCTGATATCACACTGACATGGTGATATCTCAGACAAGGTGATATCCCACTGACAAGACAATATCTCAGACATGATATCTCACTGGCAAGGTGGTATCTCAGTGATACAATAAGGTGATAATTCATGGATATGGTGATATCTCACTGACCTGATGATATCACATTGACAAAACAATATCTGACATGGTGATATCTCACTGACAAGGTGATATCTCACTGACAAGGTGCTATCTCACTGATATGGTGATATCACACTGACAAGGTGATATCTCACAGGTACGGTGATATCTCACTGATGTGATATCACACTGACATGGTAATATCTTGATATCTTACTGACATGGTAATACCTCACTGACAAGGTAATAGCTCACAAATTAGGTGATATCTCAGATATGCTAATATCTCGCTGACATGGCGATATCTCGCTGACATGGCAATATCATGCTGACATGGCAATATCATGCTGACATGGCGATATCTTGCTGACATGGTGATATCTTGCTGACATGGTGATATCTCATTGACAAGGTGATGTCCCACTGACAAGGTGATATCCCGACAATGTGATATCTCAACAAGTTGACAGCTCACTGATATGGTGATTTTACACAGATATGGTGATATCTCACTGACCTGATGATAACACACTGACATGGTGATATCCCACTGATAAGACAATATCTCTGACATGATATCTCACTGGCAAGGTGGTATCTCAGTGATACAATAAGGTGATAACTCACGGATATGGTGATATCTCACTGACCTGATGATATCACACTGACATGGTGATATCTCAGACAAGGTGATATCCCACTGACAAGACAATATCTCAGACATGATATCTCACTGGCAAGGTGGTATCTCAGTGACACAATAAGGTGATAATTCACGGATATGGTGATATCTCACTGATCTGATGATATCACACTGACAAAACAATATCTGACATGGTGATATCTCACTGAGCTGGTGATATCCCACTGACAAGGTGATATCTCACACAGTAATATCATACTAATGACTCCCTGTATCCCTCCAATAAGGACTGTGTAACTCAGGTGCAGCCGTCCGCCGCCTTCACCCCCATAACACCCTCATCCCTACCTTGATAGTGCCGACTGCACTGGGGGTAGGAGTCTTGCCAATTAAATTCAATCCTTGTGGAGTTTGGCAGGGCAGCGGGGCAGGGGAGATACGGCTTTGTCTGAACTCACCTGCAATGCAATGTCAAACATTGTTTCAAGGTATGCGACCAGCCCATCTTGCAGGGAGGCCAGTGAGGGTCTGTTGCCTCGTCCTGCCCTACCTGGGTGGTGTGGGCCGCGGCTGGAGCGGGGGCAAGCACTGACCCTGACATCGGGCCTGGGGGCGAAGCTGGACCTAGTCTTCACACAGTGGTTCTTGAACACCACTTCTCTGTGTGATGGCCACATGCTCTGGGGGGGGGGAGGTGCGGGATGGTGACGTAACTCACTAGAGTGGGGGTTGGGGGATGGGCGGGTGCGGTTTGATGTTGTCAGGGCCACAGTTACCTGGGCAACCGCAGCCTGCCAATGCTACCCCCATGCCTGTCATTTGTTACATCACCAGCTCTTGTTAAAGGGGCCAGCTCGCTCTCTTAAAGAGCCCTGAGGTGCACATCAGTCATTGGGAAATTGTTGGAATCCATTATTAAGGAAGTAGTAATGAGGCATTTGGAAAGTCAAAATGCAATCCATCAGAGTCAGCATGGTTTTATGAAGAGTAAATCGTGTTTGACTAATTTGCTAGAGCTCTTTAAAGATGTGACAAGCAAAGTGGATAATGGGGATCCTGTAGATGTAGTATAACTGGACTTCCAGAAGGCCTTTGATAAGGTGCTGCACAAAAGATTAATACACAAGATAAGATCACACGGAGTTAGGGGTATTAGCTTGGATAGAGGATTGGCTAACCAACAGAAAGCAGGGAGTCAGGATAAATGGGTCTTTTTCTGGATGGCAAGCTGTAACTAAAGGGGTGCCACAGGGTCCAGTCCTTGGGCCCCAACTATTTACAATCTATATTAATGACTTGGATTCAGGGATAGAAGGTACGATTGCTAAATTTGCAGATGACACCAAAATAGGTGGGAAAGTAAGTTGCAATGAAGAAATAAGAAATTTACAAATGGATATGGACAGGTTAGGTGAATGGGCCAAAATTTGGCAGATGGAGTTTAACGTGGATAAGTGAGGGGTTATCCATTTTGGTCGGAAGAATAAAAAGGCGACTTATTATTTAAATGGAGAGAAACTTCAGAATGCTTCAGTGCAGAGGGATCTGGGTGACCTCATGCATGAATCGCTGAAAGCTAGTATGCAGGTACAGCAGGTGATAAGGAAGGCAAATGGAATTTTGGCATTTATTGCTAAAGGAATAGAGTATAAAAATAAGAAAGTGTTGTTGCAACTGCACAAGGCATTGGTGAGACTGCACCTGGAGTACTGTGCACAGTTTTGGTTCCCTTACTTGAGGAAGGGAGTAGTTGCATTGGAGACGGTTCAGAGGAGGTTCACTAGATTGATTCCATAGATGTGGGGCTTGTCTTATGAGCAGAGATTAAGCAGTTTAGGCCTACTCTCGCTAGAGTTTAGAAGGATGAGAGGAGATCTAATTGAGGTGTATAAGATGCTAAAGGGGATAGAAAAAGTAGATGTGGAGCAGATGTTTCCCCTTGTGGGGCATTCTAGAATGAGAGGCCATAGTTTTAGGCTAAGGGGTGGTAGATTTAAATCAGAGATGAGGAAGAATTACTTTTCTCAAAGGGTGGTGAATCTGTGGAATTCACTACCTCAGAGTGCAGTGGATGCTGGGACGCTGAATAAATTTAAGGAGATAGACAGATTTTTAATTAAGAACGGGTTGAAAGGTTATGAGAGGGCAGGAAATTGGAGTTGAGGCCGAAATGAGATCAGCCATGATGGTATTGGATGGCGGGGCGGACTCAAGGGGCTGAATTGCCTAGTCCTGCTCCTAGTTCTTATTTACGAGCCTGCTGACCTTACAGAGGGCCAAATGCTTTTTCATACAGCGCGTGCTTGGGACCTGCAAAGCGCTGCCTCAGCGTGTGATGGAGGCAGGTTCAACCGTGGCTTTCGAAAGGGGATTAGATCTTTACCTGAGGAGAAATATTCGCAAGGCTCACTTCCCCTCAAAAGGCAGGAGGGTGGAGACTGGGTGAGTCGCTCTTGAAGGGAGCCGGTACAGACACGTGGGGCTGAATGGCCTCCTCCTGAGCTGTAAACGGTCAACGATCTGAATTTCGCCGCCCCCCCCCCAAACCCTCCCAGGCCATCCCTTCACATCCATCAGGATTCATGTTCCACCTGCGCCGACGATGAATGCATTTGAAAAAAAAAATCAGACGCGGGATTTCATCTGATTCCTCCCAGCGAGACTTTAAAAAAATGTCGCTTGAAAGTGGGGGCGGTGGTGGTGGTGTGGGGGGGGTGAGGGGAATGTTTGAATTTTTAAAAATTACCTTCAGGGGCAATATTTCTACGAGGTTTCTCATTTCTGTCTCGCTGGCAGAAAAATAAAAGCAGCTGAGGTTAAACATTTAGCAGAAAGTGCAGGAGGGTTTAAGGTGCAGAGAGAGAGAGAGTGGGAGAGGGAGATGTTAAGGGAGAGAGGTGGGAGACTGAATCCTCCAGGACACACACCCCATTGAAAGAGGGACAAGTGTGCATGTTCTCGTGCATGCAGAGGGAAGCCCACAGGCTTTTAAATCCACCGCAAAGCCATGGGTTTGTCTTATTCCCACCCCCACCGCAATTTTACAATGGGCGAGGGCAATAAAAAGCAACCAAGTCCGAAGTAGAACAAAATTTTTAAAAATGATCATTCATGTGCTTAATGGAAAAAAAACCAAGTTGTGCGGGACCTCCAATACCCACCTCTGCAGCGCCTTGCACCTTGCCAGGAACTCCCGAAGCTCTTCACAGACACCGAAGTTTTTGTCAAAGAGCAGTCACTGTTGGAATGTAGGAAACGAGGCAGCCAATGTGTGCACAGCAAGCTCCCACAAACAGCAATGTGATCATGACCCAAGTCATCTGTTTTTATTTAGATTGGTTGAGGGGTAAATATTGCCCTTCCGACAGTGCGGCGCTCCCTCAGCACTGACCCTCCGACAGTGCGGCACTCCCTCAGTACTGACCCTCCGACAGTGCGGCACTCCCTCAGTACTGACCCTCCGACAGTGCGGCGCTCCCTCAGTACTGACCCTCCAACAGTGTGGTGCTCCCTCAGTACTGACCCTCCGACAGTGCGGTGCTCCCTCAGTACTGACCCTCCAACTGCGCGACGCTCCCTCAGTACTGACCCTTCAACTGCGCGGCACTCCCTCAGTACTGACCCTCCGACAGTGTGGCACTCCCGCAGATCTGAACCTCTGACAGTCGGGCACTCCCTCAATATCGGTTACGGGGCTCGAGTCTCTGGATTAGTGGCTGTGATCTGAATGGTATGGGTGAATCCCCTCTGAGACAAAATGGCTTACGCGGGGGCGGGGGCGGGGGCAGGGGCAGCAGGAGGAGTGGGTCCTCCCACGCCCGCAGATCCTCCTCCCCTCCTCCAGGGGGTGCAATGGTCACGCTCCCCAGGTAGTCCGATGCAGGTGGGGACACTCCGTCCTGGTGTAACCCTCGCTGTTGCCCCCACCCAATACTTTCCAATCGTCGCTGCAGCACCGGCCGCTAACTCATCAGCTCCCGATTACCTCCATCGCATCTGGACCTCGCAGGGCGTGAGTAGCCGCTTGACCGCTCGCCAACCAAACACCCCGCTTGCCACCCCCCACCCCACCGTCCCTGCCACCTCCAGCCCATGCCCACTGAGGGGGGTCCCCACTCTGCCAAGCAGAGGTGGGGGGGGGGGGGGGGGGGGGGGGGGGGGGGGGGGGGGGGGGGGGGGGGGGGAGGAGGATTGTCGGTAAAAGCGCAAGCGGGGGAGGCGGGTAAGATTCCTGGGATGGTGCTGGCTCTCCGTGCCCGGGCCCTGAGACGCTGAGGTGGGGGGGAGGGGGGGGGGGGCAATCCTACCCAGGGGCTGGAATCCGAGTTGGCCTCAGTGCCGTCGGGTTGTGGGGGGGGGGGGGGGGGGGGGGGGGGGGGGGGGGGGGGGGGGGGGGGGGGGGGGGGGGGGGGTGGCGGTGGGAGAGAGGAGAATCGGCCGGGTTTCCCGCCTGAGACCCCGCACCCCTGACTTTGCGCTGAAAACCCGCCCCCGCCATCCCCTCCCCTACTGCTGTTCAGCCGTGACGCCTCCCACAGTTGAATCTGCCACCCAATTTGTTTTTTGGGGGGGAGGAGGGGTGAGAAGAAACGGGAGGGACGGCCGTGATGCCTCCCAAAGTTGAATATGCGGCCCAATTTTTTTTTTGGGGGGGGGAAGGGGGAGAGAAGAAGCGGGAGGGGCGGCCGTGATGCCTCCCACAGTTGAATATGCGGCCCAATTTTTTTTGGAGGGGAGGGGGAGAGAAGAAGCGGGAGGGGCGGCCGCGATGCCTCCCACAGTTGAATATGCCGCCCAATTTTTATTTTTGCCCGCTAAAACCTCTTTTTGTGTGTGTGTGTGTGTGTGTGGTTTGTCCTCCAGGGGCCCATGAACCTGACGCAGAAGAAGTGCCTCCTGTGGGCGGCCTGGGGCCTCCTGACCAACCTGGCCATCTTCTGGGCGCTGTGGAGCCGGAGGCGGGCGCCGGCGCCGGAGGCGGGACCGAGGCTGAGGCTGAGGCTGGGCCCGGGCCCAGGCCCGGGCCCGGGGGGGAGGCCGCCGGGGGCCTTCTGGAAGCCCGAGTGCCCGCTCCCGTCGGTGTGGAACCGGGAGCAGGCCATCCTGGCCCGGGGGGCCGGGCCGCCGGAGGCGGGGGAGGCCCCGGTCCCGGCGGCGGGGGCCCTCCTCCCGCCCCGGCAGCGCTGCCGGCCCGACACGGGGGTGGCGGGCAGCTTCGTCGACTTCCAGCACCTGCCGCAGCAGATGAAGGACTTCCTGCTGTACCGGCGCTGCCGGGCCTACCCGCTGGTGCTGGAGCCGCGGGCCCCTTGCCGGGGCAGGCCGGGCACCCCGCGGCTGCTGCTGGCCATCAAGAGCCAGGCGTCCAGCTTCGCCCGGCGCCAGGCCATCCGGCAGACCTGGGGCTCGGGCCAGGCGGGGGGCCGGCTGCTCTTCCTGCTGGGCCAGCAGCGGGGGGGCCCGCCCGACGGCCACCCGGACCTGCGGGGGCTGCTGCGCTACGAGAGCCGGCGGCACGGCGACCTGCTGCAGTGGGCCTTCCGCGACACCTTCTTCAACCTGACCCTCAAGGAGGTGCTCTTCCTGCCCTGGCTGGTGCGGCGCTGCCCGGGCGCCCGCTTCGTCTTCAAGGGCGACGACGACGTCTTCGTCAACACCGGCCGCCTGCTCGACTACCTGGCGGCGCTGGGCCCGGGCGAGGCCCGCGACCTCTTCCTGGGCGACGCCATCCTGGGGGCCGCGCCGGCCCGCGACCCGGCCCTCAAGTACTACGTGCCCGGCGCCTTCTACCGCGGCCTCTACCCGCCCTACGCCGGCGGCGCCGGCGTCCTCTACTCGGGCCGCCTGGCCCGCCGCCTGGCCCGCGCCGCCCGCGCCGTCCCCCTCTTCCCCATCGACGACGTCTACACCGGCATGTGCCTGCAGCGCCTGGGCCTGGCCCCCACCCCCCACCCGGGCTTCCGCAGCTTCGGCATCAACGCCAGCGACCGCTGGGACCCGTGCGCCTACCAGCAGCTCTTCATGGTGCACCGCCGGAGCCCGCAGGAGATGGTGCAGCTCTGGCGGCTGCTGCGCCAGCCCAACATCACCTGCCAGTGAGAGCGGAGAGGGGGAGGCAAGGCCTGGTCCCGGGCCCCGGCACAGCGGTGTCCACTCTGGGGGGGGGGGGGGGGGGGGGGGGGGGGGGGGGGGGGGAGGGGAGGGGACTCCCCCCCCCCCCCCCCCCCCCCCCTGTATCGTTGGGGTGAGCCACAGACGGGACACACACACCGACCCCCGAACGCCTCCCCAGTTTGCAACAGGGGGAGGGGTTGGGGCCGGGGCCGGGGCCGGGGCCGGGGCCACAGCGCGATGGTGAGTTAACTCCCCGCTAGGGCTTCCCTCCCTTCACCCCTCCTACCCCCTTCCCCCTCCTGCTACCCCCCTCACCCCGACACCACCACCCCCACCCCCCTCTTCCCCCCTCCCCCACCCCCTCCCCTCTTCCCCCCTCCCCCACCCCCTCCCCTCTTCCCCCCTCCCCCACCCCCTCCCCTCTTCCCCCCTCCCCTCTTCCCTCCCCCCAACCCCCTCTTCCCCCCCTCCCCCCAACCCCCTCTTCCCCCCCTCCCCCCAACCCCCTCTTCCCCCCCTCCCCCCAACCCCCTCTTCCCCCCTCCCCCCAACCCCCTCTTCCCCCCTCCCCCCAACCCCCTCTTCCCCCCCTCCCCCCAACCCCCTCTTCCCCCCTCCCCCACCCCCCTCTTTCCTCCCTCCCTCTCCTCCTCTTCCACCCCTCCCCCCTCCTCTTCCCCCCTCTTCCCCACCCCCCGTCTTCCCCCCTCCCCCAACCCGCTCATCCCCCCTCCCCCCAACCCCCTCTTCCCCCCTCCCCCCAACCCCCCCTTCCCCCCAACCCCCTCCCCCCCAACCCCCTCCCCCCTCTTCCCCCCAACACCCCCTCCCCCCTCTTCCCCCCAACCCCCTCCCCCCTCTTCCCCCCAACCCCCTCCCCCCTCTTCCCCCCAACCCCCTCCCCCCTCTTCCCCCCAACCCCTTCCCCCTCTTCCCCCCAACCCCCTCCCCCCTCTTCCCCCCAACCCCTTCCCCCTCTTCCCCCAACCCCCCTCGTCCCCAACCCCCTCCCCCCTCTTCCCCCCAACCCCCTCCCTCCCCTCCCCCTCTTCCCCCCAAACCCCTCCCTCCCCTCCCCCCTCTTCCCCCAGCCCCCCTTCCCCAGCCCCCCTTCCCCCAACCCCCTCTTCCCCCAACCCACTCTTCCCCCAACCCCCTCTTCCACCCAACCCCATCCCCTCTTCCCCCCCAACCCCCTCCCTCCCTCTAACCCCCCATCCCCTCCCTCCCTCTACCCCCCAACCCCCTCCCTCCCTCTACCCCCCAACCCCCTCCCTCCCTCTACCCCCCAACCCCCTCCCTCCCTCTACCCCCCAACCCCCTCCCCCCTCTACCCCCCAATCCCCTCCCCCCCAATCCCCTCCCCCCTCTACCCCCAATCCCCTCCCCCTCTACCTCCCAATCCCCTCCCCCTCTACCTCCCAATCCCCATCCCCTCTACCTCCCAATCCCCATCCCCCCTCTTCCCCCCAGCCCCCTCCCCCCCTTCCCCCCCAACCCCCTCCCCCCTCTTCCCCCTCAGCCCGCTCCCCCCTCAACCCCCTCTTCCCCCACTTCCCCCAACCCCCTCCCCCTCAACCCTTTTCCCTCTCCCCCCTCCCCCTCAACCCTTTTCCCCCTCCCCCCTCTTCCCTCCAACCCCATCCCCCCTCTTCCCTCCAACCCCATCCCCCCTCTTCCCCCAACCCCATCCCCCCTCTTCCCCCAACCCCATCCCCCCTCTTCCCCCAACCCCATCCCCCCTCTTCCCCCCCACCCCATCCCCCTCTTCCCCCCACCCCCCTCCCCCCTCTTCCCCCCAACCCCCTCTACCCCCAACCCCCTCTACCCCCAACCCCCTCTACCCCCAACCCCCTCTACCCCCAACCCCCTCTACACCCAACCCCCTCTTCCCCCCAACCCCATCCCCCCTCTTCCCCCCAACCCCCTCCCTCCCTCTACCCCCCAATCTCCTCCCCCTCTACCCCCAATCCCCTCCCCCCTCTACCCCCCCAATCCCCTCCCCCCTCTACCCCCAATCCCCTCCCCCCTCTACCTCCCAATCCCCATCCCCCCTCTTCCCCCCAATCCCCATCCCCCCTCTTCCCCCCAACCCCCTCTTCCCCCAACCCCCTCTTCCCCCCAACCCCCTCCCCCCCTCTTCCCCCCAACCCCCTCCCCCCCTCTTCCCCCCAACCCCCTCCCCCCCTCTTCCCCCCAACCCCCTCCCCCCCTCTTCCCCCACAACCCCCTCCCCCCTCTTCCCCCAACCCCCTCTTCCCCCCAGCCCGCTCCCCCCCTCAACCCCCTCTTCCCCCAACTCCCTCCCTCCAACCCTCTTCCACCTCCCCCCTCTTCCCTCCAACCCCATCCCCCCTCTTCCCCCCTCCCCCATCCCCCCTCTACCCCCTCCCCCCTCTACCCCCTCCCCCCTCTACCCCCTCCCCCCTCTTCCCCCTCCCCCATCTCCCCTCCCCCCTCTTCCCCTCACCCCCCTTCCCCTCCCCCTCTTCCCCCTCCCCCCTCTATCCCCTCCCCTCTTCCCTCTCCCCCCTCTTTCCCCAACCCCCTCTTCCCCAACTCCATCCCCCCTCTACCCCCCCAGCCCCCTCTACCCCCCCAATCCCCTCCCCCTACCCCCAATCCCCTCTACCCCCAATCCCCTCTACCCCCAATCCCCTCTACCCCCAATCCCCTCTACCCCCAATCCCCTCTACCCCCAATCCCCTCCCCCCTCTACCCCCCAACCCCCGTCCCCCCTCTTCCCCCAACCCTCTTCCCCCAACCCTCTTCCCCCAACCCTCTTCCCCCAACCCCCCTCCCCCTCTTCCCCCAACCCCCTCCCCCTCTTCCCCCAACCCCCCTCCCCCTCTTCCCCCAACCCCCCTCCCCCTCTTCCCCCAACCCCCCTCCCCCTCTTTCCCCCAACCCCCTCCCCCTCTTCCCCCAACCCCCTCCCCCTCTTCCCCCAACCCCCTCCCCCTCTTCCCCCAACCCCCTCCCCCTCTTCCCCCAACCCCCTCCCCCTCTTCCCCCAACCCCCGTCCCCCCTCTTCCCCCAACCCCCGTCCCCCCTCTTCCCCCAACCCCCGTCCCCCCTCTTCCCCCAACCCCCCTCCCCCTCTTCCCCCAACCCCCCCTCCCCCTCTTCCCCCAACCCCCCTCCCCCTCTTCCCCCAACCCCCTCCCCCTCTTCCCCCAACCCCCTCCCCCTCTTCCCCCAACCCCGTCCCCCTCTTCCCCCAACCCCCGTCCCCCCTCTTCCCCCAACCCCCCTCCCCCTCTTCCCCCAACCCCCTCCCCCTCTTCCCCCAACCCCCCTCCCCCTCTTCCCCCAACCCCCCTCCCCCTCTTCCCCCAACCCCCCTCCCTCGTCTTCCCCTCCCTCCCCTTCCCCCTCCCCGCTCCCGCTCCCTCCCCTTCTCCCTCCCCCTCCCGCTCCCTCCCCTTCTCCCTCCCCCTCCGGCTCCCCTTCTCCCTCCCCCTCCGGCTCCCTCCCCTTCTCCCTCCCGCTCCCTCCCCTTCTCCCTCCCCCTCCCGCTCCCTCCCCTTCCCCCTCCCGCTCCCTCCCCTTCCCCCTCCCGCTCCCTCCCCTTTCCCCTCCCCCCTCCTTTTTCCTCCTCCCCCCTCCTTTTCCCCCTCCCCCCTCCTTTTTCCCCCTCCCCCCTCCTTTTACCCCCCTCCCCCCTCCTTTTTCCCCCTCCCCCCTCCTTTTTCCCCCCTCCCCCCTCCTTTTTCCCCCCTCCCCTCCCTCCTTTTCCCCCCTCCCCTCCCTCCTTTTTCCCCCCTCCCCTCCCTCCTTTTTCCCCCCTCCCCTCCCTCCTTTTTCCCCCCTCCCCTCCCTCCTTTTTCCCCCCTCCCCTCCCTCCTTTTTCCCCCCTCCCCTCCCTCCTTTTTCCCCCCTCCCCTCCCTCCTTTTTCCCCCCTCCCCTCCCTCCTTTTTCCCCCCCCTCCCTCCTTTTTTCCCCCCTCCCCTCCCTCCTTTTTCCCCCCTCCCCTCCCTCCTTTTTCCCCCCCTCCCCTCCCTCCTTTTTCCCCCCTCCCCTCCCTCCTTTTTCCCCCTCCCCTCCCTCCTTTTTCCCCCCTCCCCTCCCTCCTTTTTCCCCCCTCCCCTCCCTCCTTTTTCCCCCCTCCCCTCCCTCCTTTTTCCCCCCTCCCCTCCCTCCTTTTTCCCCCCTCCCCTCCCTCCTTTTTCCCCCCCTCCCCTCCCTCCTTTTTTCCCCCCTCCCCTCCCTCCTTTTTCCCCCCTCCCCTCCCTCCCATTTCCCCCCTCCCCTCCCTCCCATTTTCCCCCCTCCCCTCCCTCCCATTTCCCCCCTCCCCTCCCTCCCATTTACCCCCTCGCCCTCCCTCCCATTTCCCCCCTCCCGCTCCCTCCCGTTTCCCCCCTCCCGCTCCCTCCCATTTCCCCCCTCCCCTCCCTCCCATTTCCCCCCTCCCCTCCCTCCTTTTTCCCCTCCCCCTCCCCCTCCCTCCTCGTTCCCCTCCCACTCCCTCTTTCCCCTCCCTCCTCTTTCCCCTCCCTCCTCTTTCCCCTCCCTCCTCTTTCCCCTCCCCTCCCTCCTCTTCCCCGCCCCCTCCCTCCTTTTCCCTTCCCCCTCCCTCCCCTCCCCTTCCTCTTCCCCCTCCCCTCCGTCCTCTTCCCCCTCCCCTCCGTCCTCTTCCCCCTCCCCCTCTTCCCCCTCCCCCCCCCCCCCCTCCCCCCCTCCCCCCTCTTCCCCCCTCCCCCCCTCCCCCCTCTTCCCCCTCCCCCCTCTTCCCCCTCTTCCCCCTCCCCCCTCTTCCCCCTCCCCCTCTTCCCCCTCCCTCCTCTTCCCCTCCCCCTCCCTCCTCTTCCCCCTTCTCCTCCCTCCTCTTCCCCCTCCCTCCTCTTCCCCCTCCCCCTCCCCCTCCCTCCTCTTCCCCCTCCCCCTCCCTCCTCTTCCCCTCCCCCTCCCTCCTCTTCCCCCTCCCTCCTCTTCCCCCTCCCTCCTCTTCCCCCTCCCCCTCCCCCTCCCTCCTCTCTCCTCTTCCCCCTCCCCCTCCCTCCTCTTCCCCCTCCCCCTCCCTCCTCTTCCCCCTCCCCCTCCTCTTCCCCCTCCCCCTCCTCTTCCCCCTCCCCCTCCTCTTCCCCCTCCCCCACCTCCTATTCCCTTCCTCTTCCCCCTCCTCCTCCCCCTCCTCTTCCCCCTCCCCCCCCCCTCCCCCCCTTCCCCCTCCCCCTTCCCTCTTCCCCCTCCCCCTTCCCTCTTCCCCCTCCCCCTTCCCTCTTCCCCCTTCCCTCTTCCCCCTCCCCCTTCCCTCTTCCCCCTCCCCCTTCCCTCTTCCCCCTCCCCCTCCTCTTCAACCTCCCCCCTCCTTTCCCCTTCCCCCTCCCCCTCCGCTTCCCCACTCCTCCTCCTCCCTCTCCCCTCCTCCCTCCTCCTCCTCCCCCCCTTTGCCCCCTCTTCCGCCTCTTACCCCCTGCCCTCTCCCCCCCATTCCTGCCCTTCACCCCCCTTCTTGCCCTTCCCCCCCCCCGTTCCCCGGCCACCATCCAACTTTACAATCACCTTCCCGGCCCCGGTGTC
This sequence comes from Carcharodon carcharias, assembly GCF_017639515.1. Lineage (NCBI taxonomy): Eukaryota > Metazoa > Chordata > Chondrichthyes > Lamniformes > Lamnidae > Carcharodon > Carcharodon carcharias. The sequence goes on from NC_054503.1 coordinate 6,408,176, forward strand.
CACACAACCTCCCCCCCCACCACTGCTAGTCCCTTAACGCCTGACCCTGTGCACGTGAACCCCTCTTCCAGCATCGAGCTACACTGGGCTCGCACAGACTGTGAACTCGTTGATTGTTTGTTTCCGATTGTTGTTAATTGTTTTATGAAGATTCAAAGAATTAAAATACTTTGTCATTAAATCCCAAATTGTGGATGAGTCAACGGATTGAAAATTGAGTCTTTTATCCCATCCCCAAGACCACATGAGTTCTCACAACCGACCTCAATTCCTTCATGCAGCATCCACTTTCTGATATGACTCAATGGCTGATGTCCCTTCCTCCCTGACAATTTGGACCTGAAGCCCACTGTCACAACACAGCTGTATCCATGTGGCCCATGACCACACCAGGAGGTGCATTCTCTCAGTCAGCGCCCTCTACACTGCCTCCATCAAACACTCCCAGGACAGGTACAGCACAGGGTTAGATACAGAGTAAAGCTCCCTCTACACTGTCCCCATCAAACACTCCCAGGACAGGTACAGCACGGGGTTAGATACAAAGTAAAGCTCCCTCTACACTGCCTCCATCAAACACTCCCAGGACAGGTACAGCACGGGGTTAGATACAGAGTAAAGCTCCCTCTACACTGTCCCCATCAAACACTCCCAGGACAGGTACAGCACGGGGTTAGATACAGAGTAAAGCTCCCTCTACACTGTCCCCATCAAACACTCCCAGGACAGGTACAGCACGGGGCAAGATACAGAGTAAATCTCCCTCTACATGGACACGAAAGGTCAGGGAGGTTCACCTCGTGTGTTGGGGGCCAAGGTTCCTCCTTTACCCCAGTCCACGATTGACAGATGTTGAGTGTGGGGGATTTTGCATTGTGCAACTTTAAATGCGGGCACACGCAGAACTTCAAGGATGGAGGAATTGGGGTCGGATGGCACCTGCGGGACAGCAGAACGGCAAAAAGAGTGACACTGAGAACTTTTTAAAAAAAATATACAATTCTAGGGGCTGCGCGGCTTTAAGAGGGCGGGGCGAGAAAACCGGAACTGACGTTCGGAGGCGGTGGTGGTTGAAGGATTACGCGGGCGCGACGTCGGGCGGTGGGGGCGGTCTGGAAAGGGTCAAGCGGATGTGGCGTCAGTCTGGTGGGGGGTGAAGGGTTAAACGGAAGTGCGCGTCCATCTTGATTGGAGGCGACGTTTTACCGGAGAGACCGGCGGGCAGGAAAATTCTTTGGTTAACGGGAGCGCGCCACTGCCCCCCCCCCACCTCCCACCCGAGACATCAAGAGTCAGAGGAGTGCGCGTCCCCGGAGGAGGAAGAAACGCGCCGTCTCAGTCCGATTGACTGCGCGCCCCCGATTAGCGGGGCGCGTTCCCGTGTCGGAATAAGACGCTGCAGACGTTTTCGCGCGCTCTCGAGGGGTCGGCGCGCGATCCCGATAACATTACCCACCTGGAATGTAAGCGCGCGCGCACGCACTCCCTGCGCGGCGCGGCGTCCCCGAGTGTCCGAGCGCGCTCCTTGTTTTAGTGCCCGCGCGCGCTCGAGGGTCTAGTGCGCGTTCCTGTGACATACATTGCGCGCGCCCCCGCCCAGGCCCGGGGATCATGGGCTCCTCCAAGAAGCACCGGGAGCGGGAGCGCGGCGCCGAGGACTCGGGCCGACACAAGAAGCACAAACACAAGGATCGGAAGCAGCGGGCGGCGAGCCGGGAGCGGGAGGGGCGCCGGCACCGGGACAGGGAGCGCCGGGCGGCTCCGGGGGACAGTCAGCCCGAGCGGCGCATCAAGAAGGAGAAGACCGAGGAGACAGGTCAGAGAGAGGGAGAGACCTCGCCTGGGTGGGGGGGGCGGGGGGGGGGGGAATGGGCGTGACTGAGGAGGAGGTTGGGGGGAAATGGGGGTGACTGAGGTAGGGGGGTGATGGAGGAGAGGAGGGGGGAACGGGGTGGGGGGTGACGGAGGAGAAGAGGGGGGAATGGGGTGGGGGGAACGGGGTGACGGAGGGGAAGAGGACGGAGGGTGACGGAGCAGAGGAGGGGTGAACGGGGGTGACGGAGGAGAGGAGATTGGGGGTGAGGGGGTGACTGAGGAGGGTGGGGGTTGAAGACTGAGTGGGGGTGTGGCGTAATTTTGGGGGAATGGAGGGGTAGGGGTGAGGGGCGTGACTGAGGGGGGTTTGGGGTGGCTGAGGGGATGGGGTTGTCCATGTGATCTACTGGGTCCTGACTGGTTCTCTGAGAGGGTTGGTTTTGGGATGGGGTTGATCGTGCGATATGCAGGGTTGTGGCTAATTGTTGTGGGTTTTCTGGATACCTATAAAATGGGGGTGGGTGATTGTGTTTTCTGTCACACGTTAATTAAATCTCTTCCTACCTCACATTCTCTCAACTTTCAGCTCCTGGGACGAAATCGGCTGCTGCGAATGCCTCTCTGAGCATCGAAGAGACGAAGTGAGTGAATGTCACCGTAACTGGCCCCTCCTCTCCGAGCAGTTAATTTACAGCACAGAAACAGGCCCATTGGTTCCATGCCGTTGTTATGGGCCATGTGAACTCCCACCCCGACTTCATCTCACCCTGTCTTCTCTGAATAGTCACTGAGGACCAGTGCAGTGTCAGCCATAGATTAGTGTGTTGTACACTTCTCTCTCTCTCTCTCTCTTGCTTGCTCACTCGCGTGCACGATCTCTCTTCCCTGCTGCCACTGCCACCCCACGAGTCAGAAGGTTGTGAGTTTGAGTCTCAATCCGGAGACTTGACCATAAAATCCAGGCTGACGCTCCCGGTGCTGTACTGAGGGAGTGCTGCACTGTCGGAGGTTCCATCTTTCGGATGGGACGTTAAACCAGGGCCCCTCTGCCCACTTGGTTGGATGTAAAAAAGAATACAACAGCCGATATGGGAAGATAAACAGGGGAGTTCTCCCTGGTGTCTTGGGGGCCAATATTCATCTCCCAACCAGCATTCGGGATGCAGATGACCTGGGTCATTCTCACATTGCTGTTTGTGGGAGCTTGCTTTGCATAAATTGGCTGCCAAGTTTTCTGCATTACAACGGTCACTGTGTTTCGGGAGTGTTTCATTAGCTCTGATACTATCTATGTGTAGATATATGTGCCATTGTATAACAGTGGAATTCTTTCTAATTGTTCTCCTGTGTTTCCTACAGCAAGCTGAGGGCCAAACTCGGGTTGAAGCCACTGGAGGTACATGAATCCAAAAAGAGTGAGTGAAATTTTGACTTGTTTCCTTCTCAAAGTAAGAATGCACTGTGTGTGGGGGGGGTGCGGTTTGTGGGTTGGGAGGGGGGGCAGCGGAAGTTAGGGAGGAGATTTAAGAAGCATTCACAATCGGGAATGGTTACGATAGAGTGAATAAGGAGAAACTGTTTCCAGCCGCAGGAGGGTCGGTAACCAGAGGGACACAGATTTTAAGAGAATCGGCGAAAGAACCAAAGTGGGAGATGAGAATGTTTGTATGCGGCGAGTTGCTGTGATCTGGAAGGCGCTGCCTGAAAGGGCGGTGGAAGCAGATTCAATAGGAACTTTCAAAAGGGGGAATTGGATAAATACTTGGAAACTAATAGATCTGCAGGGCTATGGGGGCGGGGAGCGGGTGGGGGGCTGTGGGACTAACTAGATAGAGCTTTCAAAGAGCTGGCACAGGCACGATGGAGCGAATGGTCATCTCATACACTGAGAGAGAATGAAGGCTAGGTAGGTAGAGAAGATGCCAGCGTGGGGGGGGTGGGGTGGTGGTTAGAAAGCCTTATGGGGAAGACTGCAGGAGGGCAATAGTTTGTGTTTGAGACCTGGGGAAGGATATTGGAGGCGCTGTGAGGATTCTGGATTTGAATGTGGGCACTGTTTTCGAGATTAGAATTGGAGGGAGCGCCGGCAGCTGCTTTCCCCTTTGCTTTAACATTGCCACTCCCACGATTCACTGGGCCGCACCCTCTCAATGCTGAGCCGGGAGCTTGTGGGACCGAGTCACACCCCAGAGGCTTGAGGCTGTAATCTTTTAGTTTCCAAGTATTTATCCAGTGTAACAGTGACGCCGCATTGCCTGTGCGGTGCCTCGTGACACCTGGGGGTGGTGAAAGACTCTGTAGAAACGTGTGTTCATTTTCCTCCCTCTCCCTTTCTGTCTCTCTCTCTCTCTCCTTTTGCAGCCGAGGTCGGGACGAAAGAGGACCCGGTTCTTGTCCCGGCGATTAACCCCCTCGCTGCAAAGCAGCAAGAAGACATCCGGGTGAAGCTTGCCGCTCTGAAGGAAAAGCGCCTCCTGAACCAGAAGCTAGGGTAGGTCTGAGAGACTTCCATATCCCTCTGGGCCCTGTGTCGCTGTGAATTCTGATGGGGGGTGGGGGAGAGATGGTGACATAGTGGTAATGTCACTGGACTAGGAATCCAGAGGTCCCAGGCTAATTCTCTGGGGACATGGGTTCAAATCCCACCACGGAAGTTGGTGAAATTTAAATCCCAATACTAAAAAAAAAATCAGGAATATATATATATATATATTTATATATATATTTATAAAACTAGTCTCAGTAACGGTGACCGTGAAACTGTCATCGATTGTTCTAAAAAAAAAACCCACCTGGTTCACTTTAGGGAAGGAAATCTGCCGTCCTTACCCGGTCTGGGCCTACATGTGACTCCAGACCCACGGCAAAGTGGTTGACTCTTAAACTGCCTCCTGAAATGACCTGGCAAGCCACCCAGTTCCAGGGCGATGAGGGATGGGCAACACGTGCTGGCCTTGCCAGCGGCGCCCACATCACGTGAGAGAATAAAGACATGAAAGAATAGGCGGAGGAGGGGGAAGTTTAATGAACATCTGCCTGACGGGCATGTTTGCACCCAGTGACAGTAAGTTCAGTGGTGTGGTGTGCCTGAGGCGGTGGGGGGAAGGAGGGGAGATCCTTGTCTCATTGTTTGCTGATGCTTCATCCTGAGCTGTTTTCTTGGCCGTTTTGTCAGTGGTGGTTTGCTGTTGACTTCCACTCTCGGAAGCAGGGCAAAGAGGCAGGTCCCAAGTCCACCTCAGCTGGAACAGGAATTGAACCCACCCTGTTGTTGTTAGTCTGAACCATGCGCTAGCCACCCAGCCAGCTCAGGGAAGCCAGTCGATTCAGTAGTAACACTGGGCCACAGTATGTCCATTCATCTGTGGGATGTGGACGTTGCAAAACGTTTATTGCCCATGCCTGGATGAGTACGGTTCCAACAACAACACTCGAGGAGCTCGACACCATCCAGGACAAAACAGCTCGCTTGATCGGCATCCCATCACCCCACCACCACCTTCAACATTTATTCCCTCCACCACCGACACACAGTAGCAGCAGTGTGTGTACAATCTACAAGATGCACTGCAGCAACTCACCAGGGCTCCTTCGACAGCACCTTCCAAACCCATGACATCTACCGCCTAGAAGAACAAGGACAGCAGACCCATGGGAACACCACCACCTGCAAGTTCCCCTCCAAGTCACTCACCATCCTCACTTGGAAATATATCAGCAGTTCCTTCACTGTCACTGGGTCAAAATCCTGGAACTCTCTCCCTAACAGCACTGTGGGTACACCTACACCACACTGACTGCAGCAGTTCAAGAAGGCAGCTCACCACCACCTTCTCAAGGGGCAATTAAGGATGGGCAATAAATGCTGGCCCCTGGCCTCGCCTGCAACTCACAGACAAATAATTTTTTTTTAAACGTTGCCGATTTTACAAAGTTTGACTTGCCCTGTGTTTCCTGGCAGGAAAGTAAAATCTCTGGGAGACGACGATGCCTGGCTTGACAATGCCATGGCCTGGGTGGAGAAGAGCAGGAAACTGCAGAGAGAGAAGGAGATGGCTGAGAAGAGGGTAAGTGGGGGCAGTGGGGTCACAACCTGCTACATTGCACGAACACTCCTCTCCCCGCGCCGCCCCCCCCCCCCCAGCTGAGAACGCAGGGATCCCCAGTGGAACCTGGGCCAACAGGAGTGGAGATTTGGACCATTTTGTGTGCATGTGTGTCGTGCATCAGCAGCAGCCCGAGCCACCGCCAAGATGCAGTCCAATTATTTACAATATCTTTTCAGTTGAAGATCTTTTCCTTGGGCTCGGTGAATAATGTATGATCTTTTGTAAATTGATTCCAGGCGAAGCTCCTCGAGGAAATGGACGAAGAGTTTGGCATCAGCAATATTATCGAGGAGGAATTGCAAACCCAGAGACAGGTGAGGGGGGGATTGGTGTTTTTTGGGGCTTGGGGGAGGAGGGCGCCTGAGCCTGAATGTTGCTGGCACGGGGGACAGGACGCTCCCCCCACCAACCACCACTCCGACCAACCCTGTAAAGGGAGTTGTGGGGGAAGGGGGCTGGCATTAATTCAGAGCGCAGAGGCTGCCCAGCGTTGGTGTCAGGGAATGGAGCTGAACAAAGGATCACTGTACATCACAAACTCTGCATTGTCGGGGTGGGGGGTGGGGGAAGGTGGGGGTTTGGGGTCCTGCGTTGCGGATGGGAGATTGCTCAGGGAGCTGCGACCAGTATACGTCCCAAGTGAAGTGGGGGTGAATGGGTGGTGGTTTCCACGGGCGGTGCGGAGTGGCTTGGTGCTCTCGCCCAGGAGATGAACACTCACAGAGAATATTATTAGTCTCATATCCCAACATCTGGATGTGATAGGGGTGGCGGGGTCTGTGGTTACTAATTCCTTTGTCCTTCAACCAAGGTTTGAGAACCGTTCCTGTATCTAACCCTGTGCTGTACCTGTCCTGGGAGTGTTTGATGGCGACAGTGTAGAGGGAGCTTTACGCTATCTAACCCCGTGCTGTACCTGTCCTGGGAGTGTTTGTTGAGGACAGTGTAGTGGGAGCTTTACTCTGTATCTAACCCCGTGCTGTACCTGTCCTGGGAGTGTTTGATGGGGACAGTGTAGAGGGAGCTTTACTCTGTATCTAACCCCGTGCTGTACCTGTCCTGGGAGTGTTTGATGGGGACAGTGTAGAAGGAGCTTTACTCTGTATCTAACCCCGTGCTGTACCTGTCCTGGGAGTGTTTGATGGGGACAGTGTAGAGGGAACTTTACTCTGTATCTAACCCCGTGCTGTACCCGTCCTGGGAGTGTTTGATGGGGACAGTGTAGAGGGAGTGTCGCTCTGTACCTAACCCTGTGCCGTGTGATAAGGGCTGTACTGTGTAGGAGTATATAAAATTTTTAAATGTTGTCTACATCACTAACTTTCTCCAAGATTCCTAGTGTAAAGGAAATATTCAGAGGTGTTGACCTGGTAGGATATCAGTCCTGGTGAATATAATCTGTCATTGGAACTTTGTGGGGGTTCATTCAAGATGCATACCCACCAATTTTGGTTTCACCCCCAATAAGATCCACCCTTAAACTGAAAATCCCACCCTCAGCCCCAAGCTGAAACCTAGGCTAGTTTGAAATAGGAAGAATTCATCGCTACCACGGCTACCGTTTATTGTCCCATCCCTCAATGCCCTGTGAAGGTGTCACGTGGCAACCAAGTGGCATACCCGGCCAGGACAGAGGGTGGCTAAGAGACAGCCCACCGTTCGTTCTGGGGTCTGGAGTCACTTATAAGGCCCAGACTGTGTTTGAACAGCAGGTTCCCCAATGGGACATTCATGAACATTTGGGCTTTTTGTGACAATCTGGCACTTTTCCTGGTCCCAGCCTTTCACTCACGCCTGAATTTGAATCTCCCAGTTGCTTTGTTTAGGATCTGAACTCCCGTTCCCCGGATTATTATTAGTCCCAGCCTGTGCGTTCCTAGTAAAGTCGCAAAGCCACTAGACCCTCGTGCCCTCTTATTGGCTGCATTCCCACTCCCAGAACCTAATGGGGGCTGACTCGTTATTTGAGCTTATCCAAGCCGGAAGCGGCTTCGTCGTCTTCTGTGGTCCTGTCATGGTTGAATAGTCCGATGTGAGACCTGCATGGCCTTTTTTTTTTTGCTTACGGGATGCGGGGCGTCGCTGGCTTAGGCCGGCATTTATTGCCCACCCTTGATTGCCCCTCGAGAAAGTGGTGGCTCTCCTGGCAGCTCGTATTGTCGTTGTTGGCGCTTAAGGGGGAAACTTGTCCAACTGTGCCCCTTTGACCTGCGTCTGGGCGCGCCAGACGTTGCGAGCTTGGCGGAGAGGGTCCTTGGAGCACGCTGAATGAAGTTTCAGCGCCTGCCTCCCCGGTCATCCGCAGTGTCCTCCCAAGGATGAGGCGCGGTGCCGAGGTTTGTCAGGCTGTTTTTTTTTTTCTTGGGCCTTCCTGCATCGTTTGTACTGACCACCTCGGATGCTGTTTGGCCTGGGTCACTGTTTAAAAATAAGGGGTTGCCCATTTAAGACCAAGATGAGGAGGAGCCTTTTTCTTTGAGGGTGGGGAGCCTTTAGAACGCTCTTCCTCCAAAAGTCAGCGGAAGCAGAGGCTTTGATTACTTTTAAGGCCGAGCTGGATAGACTCTTGATGAACGGCAGGGGGGGCGGAGGGAGCAGGGTGGGGGGTGTGGTTTATCGGCGGTAGGCGGGAGGTTACATTCAGATCGGCCATGATCTTATTGAATGGCGGAGCAGGCTCCAGGGGCCGCGTGGCCTAGTCCTCTTAGTTCGTGTGTTCTGAGACAGTTCCCCTAGGAGATCTGCTTGGGGTTTCTGCAGTCAGAACCTGCCCCTCGAGGTTGAATTTTCTGGAGGGTGGGTCCCCGTGCTGTTGAACCCGGCATGCAGGGGGACCTTGTTGTTTGTGAAAGAAAAGCGGCAGTGTAAAAGAGCTTAGCTCACGGCAGAAGAAGAAGAAGGAGAGTTGCTATTGACAACCGTGCGCCCTAGGTGCGCTCCGTGACAGCGGGCAATCGGAGTTTGAGATTCCGCAGCGGGACCTTGATGGTAACCACTTTCCTGCCCTCTCTCTTTTTCCAAGTCTGCTTACACGTCCCAGGACCTGCAGGGGCTGACTGTCCAGCACAGCATTGAGGCTTTCAAGGAGGGAGAGGCGGTCGTGCTGACCCTGAAGGACAAAGGTAAGCGGGGCAAGGGAAATGAAAGTGAAAACCTTTTTTTAAAAAAAAAACCGGCCAGCATCAGATAACGTTGGGAAGCAAGTCTTCCAGAAAAGAATTGAACCCCCACCCCGCCTCATCCCCCCCCTCCCCAGAAGAGAAAAAAAGATTGAAATATTCAAAATGTGAGGATATTTTCATCGGGTAAGGGTTACGGCTGGTAAATAGAGTTAAGATTACAGATCAGCCAGGATTTAATTGAACGGTGGAACAGGTTCGAGGGGCTGAATGGCCTCCCTATGAACAGCCAATGATCAGGCTGCACCCACCTCTGAGGCAATGTTATGCGCTTTGTAATTTTAAAAAAAGTATACTCCACTATTATAATTGAAGGTCAGCTTCTGAAGAATCAGGAGAGAGGTGAGCAGTCTCTGGTTTTTATATTGAGTGGAGGGCTGTTAGGGCAGAAACTACAACGGGAGCAGCAGAATCAGCTAGTTTTATAAGAGGTGGGGGGGATGGTGGAATAACTTACAAAGTCGGGGGAAGGTGTTTCAGAGAGAAAGAGAGGGTGTAAGGGCAGAATGGAGCTCTCGCTGAGGGAGGTGGGATGGAAGATGATAACTATGCTGCATAACCCTGTGTCTCGCCTGTTTCCCCCTCAGGGGTCCTGGACGAGGAGGATGATGTCCTCGTCAACGTCAACATCCTGGATAAGGAGCGAGCCGACAAGAACGTGGAGCAGAAGAAAAAGAAACCCGACTACAAGCCCTACGAGGAGGAAGAGAGCGTGGACGACATGGTGGTGGTGGGTTTCCCGCGTGTGTCGCTGTAGCTCGCCCTGGACTCCACTGCAGCTTGGCAAGGGGAACTGAGGTCCCTTCATCCAGACAGGGAAAAGTCCATGTTCTGTTCGCTGAGTTCAGCTGACTGCGCAGAGCCGAGAATCAGTCAGGGTTCCCACCCCTGATTACCTGTCCACCCACCCCAGGGTAAGAGGTGGAGAGAGGGAGGATCAACCTGGGTTCCTGCCCCCGATCACTGTCCATTGACCCAAGGGTCAGGGGCAGAGAGAGGGGGGAATCAGCCAGGATTCCTGCCGCCCGTCACTGTCCAGTGACCCTATGGTTAGGGGTGGAGAGGGGCAGATCAGTCAGGGTGAGGGGGATAATCAGCCAGAGTCCCTGATCCCAACTACTGTCCACTGACCCCAGGGTTAAAGGCAGAGAGAGGAAGAATCGGCCAGGGCTCGTGTTCATGGTTACTGCCCCATGACATCCTACTCGGAAGCATGGCTGTAAGAGCAAGGTTAAGCTGGCCTGTGATTCCGCATGTAGTTGAACAGCCGCGATTGGTAGTTTTTTGGCAGGGTTGGAACCAAACCCATGCTCAGATATTGGAGAAAGAACGGGGTGGCCTGGTTAAGCCGGGAGCATCTTATCTAGGCCAGGTCCTGTCGAGGGCGAGTGGCGAAAGAAGCAGTTGTCTTGCCCCAGCCTCCTTTCCCACCACAAAATATTTGGGAGTGATGAATATGCTGATAGGGTGAGAGGAAATAAGGTGAGAGGAGTCTCATTGAATTATTTTGACACAGGAGGAGGCCATTTGGCTCATTGTACGCATGCTGGCCCTCTGTACACCACTCCAGTCAGTCCCAATATATCCTTCAACTGAGCATAGGTTTTGTTCCAACCCTGCCAAATAACAAACAGTCACAGAATCTCACAGTGCAGAATAGGCCCTTCGGCCCATCGAGTCTGCACCGACACGTGAGAACCACCTGACCTACTGACCTAATCCCATTTACCAGCACTTGGCCCATAGCCTTGAATGTTATGACGTGTCAAGTGATCATCCAGGTACTTTTTAAAGGATGTGAGGCAACCCGCCTCCACCACCCTCCCAGGCAGCGCATTCCAGACCCTCACCACCCTCTGGGTAAAAAAGTTTTTCCTCACATCCCCCCGAAACCTCCTGCCCCTCACCTTGAACTTATGTCCCCTTGTGACTGACCTTTCAACTAAGGGGAACAGCTGCTCCCCATCCACCCTGTCCATGCCCCTCATAATCTTGTACACCTCGATGAGGTCGCCCCTCAGTCTTCTCTGCTCCAATGAAAACAACTCAAGTCTGTCCAACCTCTCTTCATAACTTAAATGTTTCATCCCAGGCAACATCCTGGTGAATCTCCTCTGCACCCCCTCCAGTGCAATCACATCCTTCCTATAATGTGGCGACCAGAACTGCACACAGTACTCCAGCTGTGGCCTCACCAAGGTTCTATACAACTCCACCATGACCTCCTAATCTCGGCTGTTCAACTACATAGGGAATCTCAGGCCAGCTTAACCCTGCTCTCATGGTTGTACTTCCTAGTAGGACGTCATGGGGCAGTAATCGTGGCCATGAACACTGGCTGATTCTGCACGCCCCCCCCACTGCCGCCGCCGCCGACCAACCCTGCGGTTTACTGGACACTGATCGAGAGCAGGAACCCTGGCTGATTCACCTGCTCCCTGCCCCAAACCCTGGAGTCGGTGGACAGTGCTTCTGTTCCCCATGGCGCTGCAAGTTTGTTGCCCTCAATTTCTTTTTGGAAGCATTGATTGCCTCTTGCAGAAAATGAACACCAACATGCACCCCGATGGGCCGAATGGCCTGTCTGCGTCGTGAAATTAAGCGTAGTTTGATGATGAGGGACTTCAGTTCATGCGGAGAGACTGGAGGAGCTGGGATTGTCGCCCTTAGAGCAGAGAAGGTTAAGGGGGGGATTTAATCGAGGCGTTCAAAATGAAAAAGTGTTTGGATAGAGTGAGGTGAAACGGTTCCCAGTGGCAGGAGGGTCGGTAACCAGAGGGACAAAGATTGAAGAGAATTGGTTAAAGAGCCAGAGGGGGAGATGAGGAGAATGTTTTCTTTACACAGCGAGTTGTTGTGATCTGGAAGGTGCTGCCTGAATGGGTGGTGGAAGCAGATTCGATAGGAACTTTCAAAAGGGGGAATTGGATGAATACTGAAGGAGAAAGGGAAGGAGTGGGACTATTTGGATAGCACAGCACGATGGGGTGATTGGCCTCCAACACTTTTCTTCTGCTTTCTTTTGAAAGTTCAAAGCTAAGTCAATCCTATCCAAGTACGACGAGGAGATCGATGGGGAGAAGAAAAAGTCCTTCAAGCTGGAGTCAGGCGGGACTGCTGACGGCTCGTGGGAGAGGGAGCTGCAGCAGATCCGAGAGACCCTCCGCAATCAGGCACAGACCCTGGACATGCCGCAGATGAAGGTGGCATCAGAGTTCTACACCGAGGAGGAGATGGTGAGGCACGCGGCAATCTGTGCGTCCTGGCTCGGAATGCTGACATTTCGGGGTCAGGCCACGCTGTTAACTTTCTCTTTCTCTCTCTCTCTCTCTCTCTCTCTCAGGTCACATTTAAGAAAACAAAGCGGAGGGTGAAGAAAATCCGGAAGAAGGAAACGACACTGAAAGCCGAAGACCTCCTTGCCCACGGACACGAAAGCACCATCACAGACTACGGGTCCAGGTGGGTCGCATCTCGAGCCCTTACACCCTGACTGCCCCTCTGCTGTCCGCAGTCTCATTCTTCCATGGGGTGTGGGTGCCGCTGACAAGACCGGCATTTATTGCCCATCCTTAATTGCCCTTGAACTCGCTCGGCCATTTCAGAGGACAGTTTAAGAGTCAGCCACATTTGCTGTGGGCCTGGAGTCACATGTAGGCCCAGACCGGGTAAGGAGGGCAGATTTCCTTCCCTTAAAGGGACATTAGTGGAACCAGGTGGGTTTTCACAACAAGCGATGATAGTTTCATGGTCACCATCACTGAGACTGGCTTTCTATTCCTTTGACGTCTCCTTCCAAATCTGAGACCTCTACCATCTAGAAGGACAAGGACAGCAGACACATGAGGAGCACCACCACCTGCAAGTTCCCCTCCAAGCCACTCAGCATCCTGACGTGGAAATGTATCGGCCGTTCCTTCACCGTCGCTGGAACTTCCCACCGCCCCTTCCTAACAGCGCTGTGGGTGCACCTACACCACACAGAGTGCAGCGGTTCAAGAAGGCAGCTCACCACTGCCTGAAAGGGGCAATTAGGAATGGGTAACAAACATTGGCCTTGCCAGCGACACCCACATTCCATTAACTGAAAAGATCTAGAATGATCATAATTAGAGTCAATGCCATTATCTCTCTCGCCGCCGCCCCCCACCACCCCCCCCCTCTCTTTTTCCTCCTCGCCCACTCCATCCTGCCCCCCTCGGGATACGTGAGGTGTTCATTCTGATACGTCACCTTTGACAGGGATCGTGGCCGGGGCTGGAAGTTCAACAGCGAAGCAGAGGCAGAAGGCAACACAGAACAAGCAGAGGCTGCCGATCCAGAGGTACAACCCGCGTCAGATGACATGCGTGTGGAAAGCATGGACATCAGTGATGGTATGTCTGCCTGGGTGCCGGGGTTGGTGTGGGTTGGCAGTGCCACTTACAAACATGAGCTTGGCCAGACTGGGGAAAGACAGCGGTTTTCTGGCTCTATAGGATATTACTGAACCATCATTTCTCAAACCTTCGGCGATGCCATTGTCATCCATTTTTCCCCCATCCTCCCCGCGAAATACAAATATTCCACCCACTCCTGGCTGGCCTCCCACATACTACTCTCTGTAAACTCAAACTCACCTGAAACTCTGCTGACCTCCCCCCCCCCCCACCACCACTACCACCACCACCCGGGTGTCCTAATTGCACCGGCTCCAAGTACCCTGTCACCGTCCCTCACTGTGCTCGCTGATTGCCACCTGCTCCCAGTCCAGCAACGCTTCAATTTAAAAACTCTCATCTTTGTTTCCAAATCCCTCCTCGACTGCTACCCATCTCTGTAAACTCTGGCATCCCCTACTACCCTCCCTATCTCTGTAACCTCCTCCAGCCCCTACACACCCTCCCTATCTCTGTAACCTCCTCCAGCCCCTACACACCCTCCCTATCTCTGTAACCTCCTCCAGCCCCTATAACCCTCCCTATCTCTGTAACCTCCTCCAGCTCCTGCAACCCTCCCTATCTCTGTAACCTCCTCCAGCTCCTGCAACCCTCCCTATCTCTGTGACCTCCTCCAGCCCCTGCAACCCTCCCTGTCTCTGTAACCTCCTCCAGCCCCTGCAACCCTCCCTATCTCTGTAACCTCCTCCAGCCCCTGCGACCCTCCCTATCTCTGTGACCTCCTCCAGCCCCTACGACCCTCCCTATCTCTGTGACCTCCTCCAGCCCCTACGACCCTCCCTATCTCTGTGACCTCCTCCAGCCCCTACGACCCTCCCTATCTCTGTGACCTCCTCCAGCCCCTACGACCCTCCCTATCTCTGTGACCTCCTCCAGCCCCTGCAACCCTCCCTATCTCTCTAACCTCCTCCAGCCCCTGCAACCCTCCCTATCTCTGTAAACTCCTCCAGCCCCTACGACCCTCCCTATCTCTCTGACCTCCTCCAGCCCCTACGACCCTCCCTATCTCTCTGACCTCCTCCAGCCCCTACAACCTCTGTGATCTCTGCGCTCCTCCAGTTCCGGTCTCTTGACCATTCCCCGATTCCCATCGCTCCACCATTGGCGGCCGTGCCTTCAGCTGCCTGGGGGCCCTGAGCTCTGGAATTCCCTCCCTCGACCTCTCCTCTCTCCCTCCTCCCCTAAGACATTTCTTAAAACTGACCTCTTGGGCCAAGCTTTTGATCAATTGTCCCTAATATCAACTTGTAGCTCGGGGTCAAATTTTGAACCGATTTTCCTTTCTGTGAAATTCCTCAGGCTGATTTACCTACCTTAAAGGTTCCCTGGCTGCTGGCCCTCCGGCAGCGCGGTGCGGCTCCCCCTGGCTTCTGGCCCTCTGCCGGCGCGGTGCGGCGCCCCCTGGCTGCTGGCCCTCCGCCAGCGCGGTGCGGCGCCCCCTGGCTGCTGGCCCTCCGCCGGCGCGGTGCGGCGCCCCCTGGCTGCTGGCCCTCCGCCGGCACGGTGCGGCGCCCCCTGGCTGCTGGCCCTCCGCCGGCGCGGTGCGGCACCCCCTGGCTGCTGGCCCTCTGCCGGCGTGGTGCGGCGCCCCCTGGCTGCCGGCCCTCCGGCATCGCAGCAGTGTGAAAGATGGAGCTGTAACGTTTATATTTTTGTTTAGTGTGGATTTGGTGGGGGCGGTGGCGTGGGGGTCGCGAAGCAGCATCGTGTGACCAGCCTGCCATGTCCTTTCCCCCTCAGATGAAGCCAGAGCTCCTGACTCCCCGGTGGCCATTGAGGAAGATGAGGCCGAGATGGAGCTCCAGAAACAACTGGAGAAACAGCGGCGGCTCAGACATTTGCACAAACAGGCTTCTGACAAGGTGAGGCAGGAGCCATCCCCGTCAAAAAGGAGCTGCACCGGCCCCTGGTTGGGAATGTGGTGTTGTGGCGGGGGGTCGTCAACAACTTAGCTGGAGCAAAATCAGTTTACCCCATTGAATGAAGCAGTGATCCTGTACCTGAACTTTCACCTCTCCTTGTGCACTTGTACATCTTAGCAGGGGCCAGTGTCCCTGCTGTCAAGGACTGCAGACAGCACTCGCGCAGGACCCTGCATAAACCCTCAGATTGAACCTGACATGGATCATTGTGCTGGCTGGAACTTTCACCCAGTGTGTGGCTAGGGGAGCTTGAGTTGGTTTACATATGATTACAGAATATATATATATATGGCACAGAAAGAGGTTGTTCGGCCCAGCCAGTCCATATCGATCCACTCGAGCCTCCTCCCATCTTTCCCCGTCTGAATCTACCATCGTAACCCTCTATTCCCTTCTCCCTCGTTATACTTGTCTAGTTTCCCTTTAAATGTAGCTACACTATTCACCTCAACCACTCCCTGCGGCAGCGAGTTCCACATTTCCCCACTCTCTAGGCAAAGAAGTTTCTCCCGAATTCACGGTTGGATTCCTCGGTGACTATCTTATGTTGACGGCCTCTAGTTCTGCTCTTCTCCAGAAGGGGAAACATACTCTCTTTATCCACTCGATCAAAACCTTTCAGGATTTTGACAACCTCCATTAGGTCATCCCTCAGCCTTCTCTTGTCAAGAGAGAAGGGACCCGGCCTGTCAGTACTTTCCTGATATGTATACCCACACATTACTGTTACCATCCTTGTAAATCTTCTCTGCACCCTCTCGAGTGCCTCTATATCCTCTTTTGTGATATGGTGACCAGAACTGCATGCAGTGCTCTAAGTGTGGCCTAACTGAGATTTAATAAAAGCTTGGCATAACTGCCCTACTCTTTGATTCTGTCCCTCTAGAAATGAAGCCTGGTGTTTAGTTTTTCCTTTATTTTTGTGCCCTTGCTAACCTCTGTTGCCATTTTAGTGACCGTTGTGTTTGTCCACGGAGATCCCTTTGTTCCTCTACCCCACCTAGACTCTTCCCTTCCGAGTGAGAATTACTGAGTGAATCACTGTGGTCTGATGCGGAGCTGGGAGTTTGGGACAGGGTTTAGATCCCTGTTTCCAATGTGTGAAGCCGCTGCAGACGCTGCTCCCAAGAAGGACTGCCTGCATTCCAAAAATCAGGAAAAAAAACCCTATTTTCCCCTCGCTGCCAGGTTGTCGATATTGCGAAGAAACTGAAGTCTGAACGTAAGGATGAGGACGCAGATGAGTTGGAGAGAAAGGGGCTGATCGTCTTCAACGCCACGTCGGAATTCTGCCGGACGCTCGGAGAAATCCCAACCTACGGGCTGGCTGGTAACCGGGAAGAGCAGGAGGAGCTGCTGGTGAGTGTGAGCAGTGTTTGATGGGGACAGTGTAGAGGGAGCTTTACTCTGTATCTAACCCCGTGCTGTACCTGTCCTGGGAGTGTTTGATGGGGACAGTGTAGAGGGAGCTTTACTCTGTATCTAACCCCGTGCTGTACCTGTCCTGGGAGTGTTTGATGGGGACAGTGTAGAGGGAGCTTTACTCTGTATCTAACCCCGTGCTGTACCTGTCCTGGGAGTGTTTGATGGGGACAGTGTAGAGGGAGCTTTACTCTGTATCTAACCCCGTGCTGTACCTGTCCTGGGAGTGTTTGATGGGGACGGTGTAGAGGGAGCTTTACTCTGTATCTAACCCAGTGCTGTTGGGGACAGTGTAGGGGGGACGACGGTTCTGCATGGTCACAGTCTCAGACTGATGCTGAAGTGTTTTTTATTCCCTTAATCCCACTCCCCTCCCCATGTAGGATTTTGAGGTGGAGAACAAGGAATTATCAGATGATGAGATGGAGATGGACCGGGATGAGACGGTGGGCTGGAGCACAGTGAACCTGGACGAGGAGAAGAAGCAACCGGAGGTAAGGCAAGCGACGGCCAATTATTTCCTTATCAGGGAGGGGGTTTGGGGGTACAAAGGTTGGCTCTGCAGCTTTTCCATTTCTAGGCTTGCCTTACCAATATGACCCTGTCCTCAGGCGAGGCCTCAGCTGGAGAATCGTGACCAGTTCTGGGGCCCACATTTTATAAAGGATATCAGGGCCTTGGAGAGGGTGTGGAGGGTTTTGACTAGAATCCTAGTCAAACAGTAGCAGGGATGAAAGAGACTTCAGTCCATTTGGAGAGACTGGAGAAGCTGCGATTGTTGTCCTTAGAGCAGAGAAGGTTAAGGGGAGAGGTTCAGTCGAGGCGTTCCATTCCAGGGACTTGAGCTCAAACCCAAGCCCGAGACTCCCAGTGCCAGCACTGAGGGAGAGCTGCACTGTCAGAGGCGCCATCTTTCAACTGAGACATTAAATCGAGGCCCCCTGTCTGCCCTCTCAAGGCTCTAAAGGACCCCATGGGCACTGTTGAGAGAGAAGCAGGTGGTGAATTCTAACTGTGGCTTGCACCTACTATATACCATGAGCCAATGTCACTTTGTAAAATAACAGACAACCTTGACGTTTTTCATGTTTGCATCTTGTGCGCATTTCCAGTTTACACACACCCAAAACAATAAGTTTTTTGTTGACTGAAGTGATTTGGGACGTCTAGAGGTTCTGAAAGACACTGTATACCATTACAACCCTTTTATATCTTGTGTTTCACTGCTTCTTTCTTCCCCCACCCCCAAACCCTACTCTATCTCTCCCTCTCCCTCCTTCTCTCTCTCTCTCTCTCTCTCTCTCTCTCTCTCAGTTCTTGGCCACGTCCACCACCATCCTGGATGAAGAACCCATTGTGAACTGCGGGCTGGCAGCTGCGTTGCATCTCTGCAGGAACAAAGGCAGGTTAATCGACTGGGGAAGCCCCCCCCCCCCCCCCCCCCACCTCCCCCCGCCAAAACCCTTTTCCGCTTTCTGATCTGAGGGTGCTGAGAGAGAGAGCGAGCTGGTTATTATAGAAGCATAGGCCAGCGTAGCCGTGATTTGCAGACTAACGCCCGCTACAACCCCTAGTTACACGGAGAAGCTGGGATTGTCGTCCTTGGGAGCAGAAAAGGTTAAGGGGGAGATTTAATCGGGGCGTTCAAAATCATGAGGGATTTCAATAGAGTAAATAAGGACTGTTTCCAGTGGCAGGAGGGTCGGTAACCAGAGGGGACACAGATTGAAGAGAATCGGTAAAAGAACCAGAGAGGGAGACGAAGAGAATTTTTTTTTACACAGCGAGTTGTTGTGATCTGGGAGGTGCTGCCTGCAAGGGCGGTGGAAGCAGATTCAATAGGAACTTTCAAAAGGGGGAAATTGGAGAGAAACTTGAAGGGCAGAAACTTGCAGGACTGTGGGGATTGGGCCGAATTGGATCGCCCTTTCAGAGCGACAGCACAGGCGCGATTAGCCAAGCGGCTTCCTGTGCCGAACGGTGCTGTGAACTCAGGGGAAATGTCTGTCAGGCTTCAGCTCCCCCCTCAGCCGTGTTTGCCAATCAGTGGATGCTGGAGTCTCCCCGTGTGTCCCTGTAGCAGCTGGGTTTCCTTCTCCTGAATGATGCTCAGTGACCCCTGCTGGAGAACATATCAATACCAGGTGGAGGGAGGGCAGGATCGAGGTTGCCTCTGCAGCTGCCTTAATGGAATAGCTGAGCACTGTTCGGAGAGTTGGGAGTGAAGTTATCGCAGGGGTTTCCTTAGTGAGGGTTGGACCTTAGGCAGCAGAGTGGAAGATTTGGGTGTAGGAATAGGTGGTGAGTTTTCAGCAGCCTGGTGTGCGGGTTTAAAATGAACTCTTTTTCCATCCCTCACCGCCAGTGAGGTGGCGCCTGTGACTCTGCTCCTTCCCATTTCAGGTCTCCTCGACACGACGATGCAGAAAGTAGCCCGAGTCCGGTCATCAGTCAAGACTCTCCCATCAACAGTTTATGCTATTGAGGACAAGATGTAAGCAACTGGTCCATGGTGGGCGGGGCTCTGAGCCTGGGGCGGGGCCATGAGACGGGGTTCCGAGCCTGGGGCGGGGCCATGAGGCGGAGCTCCGAGCCTGGGGCGGGGCCATGAGGCGGAGCTCCGAGCCTAGATAACGGCATTGCTTATTTTTATTCATTCATGGGATGTAGGCATAACTGGCAAGGCCAACCCTAATCGTCCTTGAGAAGGTGGTGATGATCCATCTTCATGAACCGCTGCAGTCTATGTGGTGCAGGTAGGGAGTTCCAGGATTTTCACCCAGCAGCAGTGAAGGAACAGCCAATGTAGTTCCCAGTCAGGATGGTGTGCAGCCTGGAGGGGAACCTGCAGTTGCTGGTGTTCCCATGCGCCTGCTGCCCTTGTCCTTCGAGGTGGTAGAGGTCGCAGGTTTGGAAGGTGCTGTCGAAGGAGCCTTGGTGAGTTGTTGCAGTGCATCTTGTAGATGGTACACACACTGCTGCTAATGTGCGTCGGCGATGGTGGGGGGAGTGAGTGTTTGAGGATGGGGTGCCAATCAAGTGGGCTGCTTTGTCCTGGATGGTGTCAAACTTCTTGTGGGAGCTGCACTCATCCAGGCAAGTGGGGAGTATTCCACCACACTCCTGACTTGTGCCTTGTAGATGGTGGACAGGATTTGGGGAGTCAGGAGCCGAGTTACTCTGCAGAATTCCCAGCCTCTGACCTGCTCTTGTAGTCACAGTGTATTGCTGGTCCAGATGGAGGGATGGCTCCAGGACACTTGTCCTTGACTCGCCCCTATATCTAGCTCTAGCTAATTGTTATTTCTAAGTATTTTGGGATGACAAAATTCTGCACCTGTACGTGTGGGCCTCACTGAACCAGTCAGTGACTCTAACTGTGCTACGTGCTACGTCGGTGCAGGTTGATAGATGACAAATACAGTCGGAGAGAGGAGTACCGCGGCTTCACACAGGAGTTTAAGGAGAAGGAGGCGTACAGGCCAGACGTGAAGATCGATTACGTGGATGAATCAGGAAGAAGACTAACTCCGAAAGAGGCAAGTTGGAAATTGTAATCCCAGGCTTGTGTTTTTTTTAAATAAAGAACCAAACTCCATCCCACAACACGATCCAGGCTGACACTCTCAGTGCTGCACCGTCTGACTGTGTCATCTTTCGGGTGACACATTAAACCCGAGACCCTGTCTGCCCCCTCGGGGTGGGTTGCAAAAGATCCCACAGCCACTGTTGAAAGAGCGGTGGGGGTGGGGTCGTTCTCCCCTGTGCCCCGGTCCCTCAACCGACGTCAGTGAAAACAAGTTACTTGGTCATTGTCTAAGTGATTTTTCCGGGAGCTTGCAGAGCGCCTATCCACTGCAGCATTTCCTACGTTACAACAGTAACTACACCTTGAAAGTCCTTTGTTGGCTATGAAGCGCTTTGGAACGTCCTGAGGTGCTGTAGAAATGCAAGTCTGTTCTTTACAATCTACCAAGGTTTTACTAAGCTTCCTGTTCTGGTTGATAGTTCTTTAGGTTTAAGCTCAGAGCGGTCATTTCTCTGGCACCTTTTCTGCTCTGCTGTCTGTGGCACCCATGTTTTTTGTTAAAAATAAATTAATTCCAGGGATGTCCAATCCTAACTGTTCCTAGAGAAGGTGGAGGCTGCTGCCTTGAACCGCTGCAGTCCCTGTGGTGTAGGTACACAGTGCCGTTTAGGGAAGATTCTGACCCAGCGACAGTGAAGGAGCGCCTGATATATTTGTGTGTGACTTGGAGGGGAACTTCCAGGTGGTGGTGCTCCCATGCGTCTGCTGCCCTTGTCCTTCTTGATGGTAGCAGTCGTGGGTTTGGAAGGTGCTGTCTAAAGAGCCTCGGTAAGTTGCTGCAGTGCATCTTGTGGATGATGCACACACTGCTGCTACTGTGCGTCGGTGGTGGAGGGAGGGGGATGTTTAAGGTGGTGGATGGGGTGCCCATCAAGCGGGCTGTTCCTGCATGGTGCGGAGGGGAGTTTGGGGGATGGCACTTTCCTTCGCGATCGTGGCCGAGATGTGCTGGCTGTGCACTTTGTAACCGACAGTTATCATTTTGTTACAAACAGGCCTTCAGGCAACTGTCTCATCGTTTCCATGGAAAAGGATCTGGGAAAATGAAGACTGAAAAACGCATGAAAAAGCTGGAAGAGGAACACGTGAGTTGAACGTATTTTCTGTCTTTTCCACGCCTGCCCCCTCCCTCACTGATGAGCGGCCCACACTCCCACTCCCTCTCCAGATTGCCCGCTCTTCAGTGTCTGAACCTGCGCACGTCATTCTGCGATCACACGTAGACAGGCATCACACTGATCCTAAAGGCTCTCCTCACCTGACGCGCGGGTACCTGGCAGGGACCACTGAGCAACAATTACTGATTCTCACCCCAGCGCGAGCGGCAAAGCCCAGTGAGGAGGGCTTCCCCCTGGGAGAGGGTTGACCCAGCCGTCCGGTGACCGTCTTGTCTTATTTTTAACCTCGGGTCGTGTTTGTTTCAGCTGCTGAGGAAGATGAGCTCCAGTGATACGCCCCTGGGAACTGTGGCTCTCCTGCAGGAGAAGCAGAAAGCGCAGAAAACGCCGTACATTGTCCTCAGCGGGAGCGGCAAGAGCATGAACGTGTACGTGAGCCAGTCTGATGGGGTCCGGTTTGCGTTGTCCGTGTGTTTCTTTTTAAAGTGAATGTTTATTTTTTTTTTAAGGGAGGGATATACTCACATTGGAGGTGGTACAGCAAAAAGGGTTCACTAGATTGGTCCCTGGGATGAGGGGGCTGCCCTTTGATGAGAGGCTGAGTAAATTGGGTCTATAATTCTCCTGGATGGGGAAGGTAGAGACGATCTCATTAAAACATACAAAGGGGCCTGGCACCGAGATTGTTTCCGCTGGTCGGGGCGCGCAGAGTCTCAGGATAAGGGCCTGGTTATTTAGGACTGAGGTGAGGAGAAATTTCTTCACCCAGAGGGTTGTGAATCTTTGGAACACTCTACTCCAGAGGGTTGTGGATGCTCCATCCTGTTGAATATATTTAAGGCTGGGATTGGCAGAGTTTGGGTTTCGGGGAGCTGAAGTCCAAGATCAGCCATTATCGTATTGAATGGCTGAGCAGGAGAGGCTTGAAGGGTCCACTCCAGCTCTTTATTTCTTATGTTCAGACCTTCGGAGGAGGGACTGTGGTTTCCAAAGCTGTGTTTTAAGTCTTGCCCTTTCTCTTACAGAAACACGATAACCAAATGAAACTTACTGACCCAAGGACTGACACTGGTACGGAGAGGATTGAGAGACATTGCAGTTGTGGGGGGGGGGGGTGGCAATTGGTTGCTGGACAGATGTTGCCGTTTTATTTACAATCTCGTGCTTTCCTTCTGTATATTAATAAAATGACACTTTTTTTTTTCCTTTTTCCTAACCTGTGGTGTGGCTGTGTGCACAACATGAAGCAGGTCCCTGGCCAGAGTAATATTGGGCGTTGTCTTCACATTATCACCGAACCAGCAGGTGAACAGTGTTTCTGACCGTTGGTGTGACTGGTCAGAACAGTGAGGAAGCTATATTTCAACCAGAGTCAGTGAAAAATCCTTTTAATCATTCAAATATTCCTCCGCTGCAGGGAGGAATAGCCTCACTTCTAATCTCTTGTTCCCTCTAGCCATGGAGTGGCAATGCTGAATTATGTAAGTAGCTGATACTCCCTTCCCCTCTCACACAAACTTCTGTTCCCTCCTCTTAAAATAAGACAAACTATTCCACACCTGTCCAATTTTTATTTACACAGGAACAGTATTTCAAACTCCCTCCCACCCAAGCCTAGGCCCCCTCCCCACAAACAAAGCCAAAAATATGACAAACAATGCAGACAGTCCCTGGGGACTCAGTGCGGTGCTCGTAGCTCAGCCTCAATAGCCACCGCCTTCTCAGGCACAGTGTGGCAGAACGTTTTAAAATGGATGTAGATGTGCGCACACAGGAACCTGCTGCAAAGTGAGGAAAGGTGCAGAAAAGATGTCCTCCCTGTGACCGGGCAGTGACCCTTCTCACAGCCTTCAAACAGAAATAATCAACGTTTCACCAACAAATGTCAGGCAAACACTTGCTGCTGTCCTGGATGAGGAAGTCCAACCTCTAAACTGCTCCCTCCTCCTCCTCCTCCTCCTCCTCATCATCCTCACTTTCTGAATACTCATAATTCCTTCGGTTTGTATTGACAAACAGGTCACTGTCATCTGCAGAATCCTCCTCAGACTCTTCCTCTGATCCCCGATTGCTGCTGTCTGTCTTTGGGTTACTGAAAGGAGAGAATAACTTGCATTATTATTTAATTACACTAATCTAATGAAGTCACCAAGGGGCTTCACAGGAGTGTTATAAAATACCATGTGACTTCTAGCCACATCAGGAGATATTAGGTCAAAGAGGTACAGTTTTATAAGCATCTCAAAGGAGATGACACAGGGGTTTAGGGAAGGACTTCCAGAGCTTAGGGCCCACCAGCAGATGAGCGATTAAAATTGGGGGTAGATAAGAGGCCAGAAATAGAGGAGCAGAGGGATCTCAGTGGGTTATAGGGGTTAGAGGAAAAGAGATAGGGATGGTTGTAGGGGCTGGAAGAGGTTACAGAAATAGAGCTGTAGGAGGTTAGAGTTAGAGAGGTTTGTAAGAGCAGGAGCATGTTAGGAAGATAATTTTCATGATATTATTGGCACTTATTGTAAAGTACAGTAATAGAGGGGGTGTATGTCAAAGTTATACAGCACAGAAACAGGCCCATCGTGTCCATTCTGGCCGCCAAGCACCTATCTATTCTAATCCCATTTTCCAGCCCATAGCCCTGTATGCTATGGCATTTCAAGTGCTCATCTAAATACTTCTTAAATGTTGCAAGAGTTCCTGCCTCTACCACTCCCTCAGGCAGTGTGTTCCAGATTCCAACCACCCTCTGAGTAATGGTAATTTGTAGATCTATGTATGTGCTCAAAATCATTTCTTCTATTAATAAAGGTTTAATTTAGTTTTGTAAGTAACCTATAAGATTTGGTGGCCGCCTTTTACTGAATTCAAAGCCCGTATCTCAAGATAAGTACAAATTGCGAATAGTTATGGCAGCTGCTTCAAGTTTCCCTCTGGCATTTGGACAGCTTGGCATTCATCATCTGCCATGCCATAACAGAAATTGGGGGCTCTTTGCGGGATATATTTGAAATTCCTTGATTGGTTTGGAGTTGGTGAATCTTAAGGTTACGAGTGCGAGAAGCACTCTGATTTCAAGAGATGGTGTGAGGGATTTTAAGTGGCAAGACTGCAAGATGGCTTCGGCAGTTGCTGTAACAACTTTCGCTGGTTTACAAAAGGTACATAAACCTTAAGTTACAACTGGGATTACCTGCAGGGACAACGAAATCAGATATAATGGAAGGTGTAGCATTTAAAGGATAAAAGCGCACGAGGAGAGCGGCGGAGACACGGGATAAAAGAGCGCGAGGAGAGCAGAGACAGGATAAGAGCGCGAGGAGAGCGGTGGAGATGCGGGATAAAAGAGCGCAAGGAGAGCAACGGAGACACGGGATAAAAGCGCGAGGAGGGCGACAGAGACACGGGATAAAAGAGCGCAAGGAGAGCGGAGACAGGATAAAAGAGCGCGAGGAGAGCGGCGGAGACACAGGATAAAAGAGCGCGAGGAGAGCGGCGGAGACACAGGATAAAAAAGCGCGAGGAGAGCGGCGGAGACGGATAAAAGCACGAGGAGAGCGGCGGAGATCGGGATAAAAGAGCGCAAGGAGAGCAACGGAGACACAGGATAAAAGCGCGAGGAGGGCGACAGAGACACGGGATAAAAGAGCGCGAGGAGAGCAGAGACGCAGGATAAAAGCGCGAGGAGAGCAAGCGGAGACGCGGGATAAGAGCACAAGGAGAGCGGCGACGCGGGATAAAAGAGCGCGAGGAGAGCAGAGACGCGGGATAAAAGCGTGAGGAGAGCAGAGACGCGGGATAAAAGCGTGAGGAGAGCAGAGACGCGGGATAAAAGCGCGAGGAGAGCGGAGACGCGGGATAAAAGCGCGAGGAGAGCGGAGACGCGGGATAAAAGCGCGAGGAGAGCGGAGACGCGGGATAAAAGCGCGAGGAGAGCGGAGACGCGGGATAAAAGCGCGAGGAGAGCGGAGACGCGGGATAAAAGCGCGAGGAGAGCGGAGATGCGGGATAAAAGCACGAGGAGAGCGGCAGAGACATGGGATAAAAGCGCGAGGAGAGCGGACACAGGATAAAAGAGAGCGGACACACGGGATAAAAGCGCGAGGAGAGTGATGGAGACACGGGATAAAAGAGCGCGAGGAGAGTGGCAGAGACACGGGATAAAAGAGCGCGAGGAGAGCGAGGAGAGTGGCAGAGACACGGGATAAAAGTGCAAGGAGAGCGATGGAGACAGGATAAAAGAGCGCAAGGAGAGCGGAGACGCGGGATAAAAGAGCACGAGGAGAGCGGAGACACAGGATAAAAGAGCGCGAGGAGAGCGGAGACACGGGATAAAAGCGCGAGGAGAGCGGAGACACGGGATAAAAGAGTGCGAGGATAGCGGAGACACGGGATAAAAGAGCGCGAGGAGAGCGACAGAAACACAGGATAAAAGAGCGTGAGGAGAGCGGCGGAGAAACGATAAAAGAGCGCGAGGAGAACGGCAGAGAAACGGGATAAAAGAGCGCGAGGAGAGCGGAGACACGGGATAAAAGAGCGCGAGGAGAGCAGAGAAACGGGATAAAAGAGCGCGAGGAGAGCGGAGACACGGGATAAAAGCATGAGGAGAGCGGAGACACGGGATAAAAGAGCGGGAGGAGAGCGGCGGAGAAACGGGATAAAAGAGCATGAGGAGAGCGGAGACACGGGATAAAAGAGCGCGAGGAGAGTTCCAGGGAGCAGAGTCGAAGGGCGGAGTTCCAGGGAGCTGATTATAAAAACCTGACCTCGGGGATTCACGGACCTTGGGTCCTAAAAAAAACTAAAAGTGGTGTCATGGTAAATCTGTGACCTGATTGGCTGGTAGAGGATCTACACTGAATTTGAAACTAAAACATTGTTAAACTAATTAAATCAAATAAATTAATCACTTAATTAATAAGTAGAGGGTATCTACAGCAGAATCAGGAGATTACTGATCTTAGAATTTAGCATTTATAGTAGAAATCTAGCCCCAGGGAGCATATAGTTAATAAGGAGTCAATAAGCAGTTATTAGATTTAAATTAATTTATTAAATAGTTCTAGAAATGGCAGTTGCTGGGGTGAAGCGCTTCACCTGTGGGATGTGGGAAATCTGTGACGCTTCAAGTATCCTGGACAACTACATCTGCAGGAAGTGTACCCAGTTGCAGCTCCTCACTGACCCACATGGATCGGTTGGAGCAGCAGTTGGATGCACTTCGGAGCATTCAGGTGGCGGAAAGCGTCATTGACAGGAGTTTTGGAGACGTGGTCACACCCAAGGTACAGACAGATAGATGGGTGACTGCTAGAAAGGGCAGGCAGTCAGTGCAGAAATCCCCCGTGGATGTCCCTCTCTCTAACAGGTATACCAGTTTGGATACTGTTGTGGGAGATGGCCTATCAGGGGAAAACAACAGCAGTAGCCAGAGCTGTGGCACCACGGCTGTCTCTGTTGTTCAGCAGGGGGGGGTCAAAGCACAGAAGAGCAATTGTCATAGGGGACTCTATAGTCAGGGGCTCAGATAGGCGCTTCTGTGGTCGTGAAGGAGACACCAGGATGGTATGTTGCCTCCCTGGTGCCAGGGTCCAGGATGTCTCTGATCGGGCATGGGACATTGTGAAGGGGGAGGGAGAACAGCCAGAGGTCGTGGTACACATTGGTACTAATGACATAGGCAGGAAGAGTGACGAGGTCCTGCAGCGGGAGTTCAGGGAGTTAGGCAGAAAGTTAAAAAACAGGACGTCTAGGGTTGTAATCTCAGGATTACTCCCTGTGCCACGTGCCAGTGAGGCTGGAAATAGGAAGATAGTGCAGCTGAACACATGGCTGAACAGATGGTGTAGGAGGGAGGGTTTCCGATATCTGGATCAGTGGGACCTGTACAAAAAGGACAGGTTGCATCTAAACTGGAGGGGCACCAATGGGAATTTGCACTTAAATGGGAAAATACATATAAAGGAGTGAAGGCTGTGTGTAAGGGCAGGCATTCTAAGATCTAACACAAACATGAAAAGCATCTAAGCCCTCAAGCTGCTGTCTACAAAGAACTGAAGCTGAGAAAAACTCACTATGAATTCGACTGCTCAGGGTATTGTGTATTACTTTGCCTGGGTCATTTAAAAGCTATGTGTCTCACTGTTGTCTTAACGGAGGTGTAACTGGGGTTTAGGTTAAATAGGGGATTTAGAAGTTATAGTAGTAATTTGTAGATCTATGTATGTGCTCAAAATCATTTCTTCTATTAATAAAGGTTTAATTTAGTTTTGTAAGAAACCTATAAGATTCGGTGGCTGCCTTATACTGAATTCAAAACCTGCATCTCAAAATAAGTACAAATTGCAAATAGTTGTGGCAGCTGCTTCAAGTTTGCCTCTGGCATTTGGGCAGCTTGGCATTTACCATCCACCTGCCTTAACAAGGAGGTTATAGAGATAGGGAGGGTTGTAGGGTGGGAGGAGATGTCAGATAAAAGAGCATTGTAGGGGCTGGAGGAGGATACTGAAATAAGAGCGAGGCTCTTACAAGAATGAGAATTTTAAAATCAACACGTCACTCGACTGAGAGCCAATGTAGGACAGCGAGCACAGAGGGTGATATGGGAATGGGACTCGGTGAGGGTTAAGACACAGGCAGCAGAGTTTTGGATAAGCTGAGATTTATGGAGGGTGGAGTGTGGCAGACCAGCTGGGAGTGCATCGGAGTAGTCGAGTCTAGAGGTAACAAACGCATACGAGGGCTTCAGCAGCAGATGAGCTGAGACAGGGCTGAGGACCACTGAAAACGAGTGCTTTGTGTCCACTGAGCACTAAGTCACTGTCTACTGAGTACGGAGTCCCTGCCCATTACACAAAGATCGGGAAAGAGCTGAGTCTCTCTCATCTAGCTGAGCTGAGTGAGGGGGCCGGAGTCAGGTTTCACAATGTGACCTCTCCCAGGGAGCCGGATACACAGACAGAATCGCACCTGCGTGAAGGAACATAGGCTTTTATAGACGGTGCCTGTTCTAGGCAGAGAGAGAGAGATAGACAGTGGGCATTGAGTGCCTCACCCTGAAGTTGGGCCATGTTGGCACAGTTTGAGACGATGACACTCACCTCACAGTGCTCTCCGTCACTGGGTCCGAGAAGCTGGCAGGCCTTGAGGGGAGTGGGGGACAGGAAGGAATATGCATCAGAGGCAGGGTCTGCACAGACTAACAATTACCCTCACTGCAACTCGTGCCCCCTGCTGCCCATTTGCCTTCCCTCGCTGCCCAGCATCCCCATTTCATTTGCCCTCCCATTGCCTCACACCCAGCCATGACCTTAAGCCAATATGATCCATCCTCTTGTAACCCCTGCCACAGCTACCGCCCGCACCCCCCAGCCCCCAAAAAGCCAAAAAGGAAAGCTTGCATTTCTATAGCACCTTCCACATCCTCAGGATGTCAAAAAGTGTTTCAAAGCCATTGGAGTTTGTTTAAGTGTGGTCACTGTTGTGATGTGGAAACGCAGCAGCCAATTCATGCACAGCAAGCTCCCACAAACAACAATATGAAAACAACCAGATCTTTTTTAATGACCTTGGCTGAGGGATAAATATTGGCCCCAAGACACCGGGGAGAACACGTCTCCTTCCCCCCCAACCCCCCTCCTTCCAATAGTGGCCGTGGGATCTTTCACTTGAGACACGTGATGGGGCCTTGATTTAATGTCTCATCTGAAAGACAGCGCCAACACTCCAACAGCGCTGACCCTCTGACGGAGCGCCGCTCCCTCAGCGCTGACCCTCCGACGGAGCGCCGCTCTCTCAGCGCTGACCCTCCAATGGCGCTGACCCTCCGACGGCGCGCCACTCCCACAGCGCCGACCCTCTGACAGCGCACCGCTCCCTCAGTGCCAACCCTCCAACGGCACACCGCTCCTTGTAGCAGGGGCCGTACTGAGGGAGTGCTGCACTGTTGGAGGGGCACAAGAGTACTATGCACCAAACCACGACCGACCCCTGAAAGCTGGGAATCGCAGTGTCCCTTCAGTTGGTTGGGGGGGAGGGTTATCGTCTGGTTCTGGGGACCTGTCTGGGAGAAGCCGCAATTATTACCATCCAGTAACCTTAGTGAAGGGCTGCCAAAGCACTGATGTGAATGTACCCTTCCCTCGATCCTCAAATGGTATTTACCACAGTCCTTCTTTCCTGAGCTGCTTGATGTGCTCCTTGTACAGGATGGAGTTAATTTCTGCCTTCACCTTGTCCCCTTCTTTGATGGGGTCCACGATCAGAAAGTCACCTGAATGGGGTAAAAAACACACATAGAACATCGGTGGTTTTGCTGGCACTAACTGCTGCTACTGACCGGGAGTCCAGCAGGATGGAATCCTTCGATATCAGAATTACTACAGAGCGGTCCAAAATCCCCACACAGAACTCCCATTAATGTGCCACAATCTGTTATAAATCCGACCAAAAAAAATAAACAAAATAAATTACTTTATTTAAGTGCTATATTTCCCCCCGGACTGTTAAGGCTTTGTACTGGAAACCACACCCCCCAGCCCCCACATAGCCCAGGTAGCTCTGTCGGATGATAGTCAACACTTAATCCCAAGGACGTTGCTGTGAATCTTACCCGAGGTAATAAATTTCTTAGGTATTCTATTCCAAAAATACTTTATTAACTTTGACCAAAAAATATTATGATCAATTCTCCACAGGCTTGGATCTCATTGGAAGTGGGGAATTTCATTTACCGAAATTTCCCGATTATGTTTCTTCAGCAGTCATTGAATCGCTGGAAGCATATTTTAGAGGGAGCTGTTGAATTGCGATCGATAAGGTGGATATAAGAACTTGCAATTGAGCAAGGACTGCACAAAGTCAAAAAATGGGTAATTTGAACTTTATCGTTAGTCTGTGTCAAGCCAACTTGTTCATTTTAATGCAGCAGCTGACACTGAACATGTGCTCCCCCTAAAGCTGCGGCATAAATAAACACAGCCTTTAGCCCTCAGTTTGCAGGGAGCAGGGGAGCTTCCCCAGCCTCTCCCGAGTTAAATTCCCCTCCCCCAGGTTCTGATATTGACAGCAAGAACACAGAAATTAGCCCGACTGTCCCACCCAGAGATCAGCCAGTCGCCCAGATTATGCGCAGTTGTTCTGGCGCACTCTTGCCTTGCTGTTTCAGTTTAAAAGGAGCCTCACCCCAACAATGACACCCATGACCCCCCACCTCCACCCCAAACCCTGCCAGCCAGCTGCGTGCTGCCTGAAGTTGCGGACACTGCGCGACACAATGAGTTAGCGGACTGGCGCGAGGCAGCTGCAGCTATACAACAGGCGCCCCATGTTCAGACACGCCCGTACCCCGCTTGATCCAGATGTTCTTGCGAAATTTGGTGGGCATGCTGACGAGGAACCGCTCTCCCTGTGCCGTTTCCACTTCGTGAAGGTTGTTTCCTGGCGATCCGACCACCTGCGGGAAACGATGCGACAGAAATCTTGAGAGGGCACACGAGCTCTAGGGCTTAAGTGTCTCACCAAACAGATGGCTCCTCCGACAACGCAGCACTCCCACAGTACTGGCACCAGGGTGCTACAATAACTTGAACTGTGCTGTAAAGTGGGGCATGTTGCTGAAGCTTTTCACCTTGCACTCATCAGGACAAATGCAAGAATGCCAAATTTTAAACAATCATAATAATTTATACACAGGAGAAAGGAGTGCTGCTGATTGGCTAGCAAGTTATCTCTGATTGGCTAGCAAGTTAACTCTGATTGGCCAAGGCATTGCCATGGAGAAAGCAACAGGGAACTATAGTCTCCCCAAACTTCTCCTGTAGTATAAATCGTTGTTGTCTGAAATTTGATATTCTTGTGTTTGTCCTGACGAGTGCAAGATAAAAAGCTTGGGCTTTAACAATATTCAAGTTTTGTACTACCAAGTGATTGTTTTTAACCACAAACTTTTATAACCCTTAATGTATCTCTGCTCCATCGCTTAATACTGGCAGTGTCACCAAGGCACAGAGGCAGTCCAGTCCTGGAACACATCCAGTCCTGCTCCACCAGGGACGAGTGTGTTGGTCTGCACTGACCTGTCATCATCTATCCTGTCCAAGCAACACTGTCCAACCTCCAGAACGTCATGTTGGAGTTGTATAGAACCTTGGTGAGACCACAACTGGAGTACTGTGCGCAGTTCTGGTCGCCATTCTGATTGCACTGGAGGGGGTGCAGAGGAGATTCACCAGGATGTTGCCTGGGATGAAACATTTAAGTTATGAAGAGAGGCTGGATGGATTTGGGTTGTTTTCGTTGGAGCAGAGAAGACTGAGGGGCGACCTGATCGAGGTGTACCAGATTATGAGGGACATGGACAGGGTGGATAGGGAGCAGCTGTTCCCCTTAGTTGAAGGGTCAGTCACGAGGGGACAGAAGTTCAAGGTGAGGGGCAGGAGGTTTTGAGGGGATGTGAGGGAAAACCTTTTTACCCAGAGGGTGGTGATGGTCTGGAATGCGCTGCCTGGGAGGGTGGTGGAGGCGGGTTAGCCTCACATCCTTTAAAAAGTACCTGGATGAGCACTTGGCACGTCATAACATTCAAGGCTGTGGGCCAAGTGCTGGTAAATGGGATCAGGTAGGTAGGTCAGGTGTTTCTCAGGTGTCGGTGCAGACTTGATGGGCCGAAGGGCCTCTTCTGCACCGTGTGATTCTGTGAACGTGCGAGCAGTTCAGAAACCGTATTGAACCGGCACAACTCTCGGCTGACCTCAACTGAAGCAAACAGGCAAAAATAATAATCAGCTCTTGAGCACTGCCCACTGACACCTGAAAAGGTGCTTAAAATAAGCACTCGCTCATTTAAGGCTGAGACGAGGAGAGATGTTTTCACTCAGAGGGTAGTGAATCTTTGGAACTCTTCCTCAAAAGGCAGTGGGAGTAGGGTCCCTGAATATTTTTAAGGCAGAGCTGGATAGACTCTTGATAAATAAGAGGGTGAAAGGTTATCAGAAGTAGGTGAGAATGTGGAGTGGAGGTTACAGTCAGATGAGCCATGATCTTATTGAATGGCGGAGCAGGCTCGAGGGGCCGAGTGGCCTCACTCCTGCTCCTGATTCGTATGTTTATACGGCGTTCTGCTTTGCTGTGATGACTTTTGCAGCCAAATAGTCTTCTGAAATTCAATGTCGAAGGTCACAGAAGAGCGTCCAGGATCTTTGGGACCTATACCCCAGTGAGAGTCAGTGTGTGTACGACCCATACCCCAGTGAGAGTCAGTGTGTGTACAACCCATACCCCAGTGAGAGTCAGTGTGTGTGGGACCCATACCCCAGTGAGAGTCAGTGTGTGTGGGACCCGTACCCCAGTGAGAGTCAGTGTGTGTGGGACCCATACCCCAGTGAGAGTCAGCGTGTCTGGGAGCCGTACCCCAGTGAGAGTCAGTGTGTGTGGGACCTGTACCCCAGTGAGAGTCAGTGTGTGTGGGACCCGTACCCCAGTGAGAGTCAGTGTGTGTGGGACCCGTACCCCAGTGAGAGTCAGCGTGTGTGGGACCTGTACCCCAGTGAGAGTCAGTGTGTGTGGTACCCGTACCCCAGTGAGAGTCAGTGTGTGTGGGACCCATACCCCAGTGAGAGTCAGTGTGTGTGGGACCCATACCCCAGTGAGAGTCAGTGTGTGTGGGACCCATACCCCAGTGAGAGTCAGTGTGTGTGGGGCCCGTACCCCAGTGAGAGTCAGTGTGTGTGGGACCCGTACCCCAGTGAGAGTCAGTGTGTGTGGGGCCCGTACCCCAGCGAGAGTCAGTGTGTGGGAGGGGTACCCCAGCGAGAGTCAGTGTGTGGGAGGGGTACCCCAGCGAGAATCAGTGTGTGGGAGCCGTACCCCAGTGAGAGTCAGTGTGTGTGGGACCTGTACCCCAGTGAGAGTCAGTGTGTGTGGGACCTGTACCCCAGTGAGAGTCAGTGTGTGTGGGACCCGTATCCCAGTGAGAGTCAGTGTGTGTGGGACCCATACCCCAGTGAGAGTCAGTGTGTGTGGGACCCATACCCCAGTGAGAGTCAGCATGTGTGGGACCCATACCCCAGTGAGAGTCAGTGTGTGTGGGACCCATACCCCAGTGAGAGTCAGTGTGTGTGGGACCCATACCCCAGTGAGAGTCAGTGTGTGTGGGGCCCGTACCCCAGTGAGAGTCAGTGTGTGTGGGACCTGTACCCCAGTGAGAGTCAGTGTGTGTGGGGCCCGTACCCCAGCGAGAGTCAGTGTGTGGGAGGGGTACCCCAGCGAGAGTCAGTGTGTGGGAGCCGTACCCCAGTGAGAGTCAGTATGTGGGAGGGGTACCCCAGCGAGAGTCAGTGTGTGGGAGGGGTACCCCAGCGAGAATCAGTGTGTGGGAGCCGTACCCCAGTGAGTGTCAGTGTGTGTGGGACCCGTACCCCAGTGAGAGTCAGTGTGTGTGGGACCTTCAGAACCTAAAGAGTTGGTCAATGGTCAGGGACAGGAGGATGTGACTGCGAGTCAGACAGGTAAGGGGGATCAGCATGTAGTGATGGAGGAGCTTCAGCCCCTGACTTTGTCCAACAAGTACGAGGTGCTTGCTACCTGTGTGGATGAGTGGACTGACCATGGCACCATGGTGAAGGGTACCATTCAAGTGTAGGGCGAGAAGAGGAGTGTGGTAGTGATGGGAGACAGAATAGTCAGGGGCACAGATACTATTCTCTGCAGTCAAGGAGGCAAGTCCAGGTGGTTATGTTGCCCGCCCAGTGCCAGGGCTCGGGACATCTGCTCTGGGCTGGAGACACTGGCACAGACTAAGAACTAGTTAATGGACAGAAAACAGAGTAGGAATAAATGGATCATTCTCAGGATGGCAGGCTGTGACTAGTGGGGTATCGCAACGATCAGTGCTTGGGCCCCAGCTTTTCACAATCTATAGCAATGATTTGGATGTGGGGATTAAACGTAATATTTCCAAGTTTGCAGACGACACAAAACTAGGTGGGAGTGAGAGCTGTCAGGAGGGCGCAAAGACACTTCGAGGGGATTTGGAGAGGCTAAGCTGGGGGGCAAAAATTTGGCAGACGGAATACAATGTGGAGAAATGAGAGCCTATCCACTTTGATAGGAAAAACAGAAATAGAGTATTTCTTAAATGGTGAAAGGCTTCAAAGGGATCTGGAAGTCCTTGCTCATGGGTCACTGAAAGCTAACATGCAGTTACAGCAAGCAATTAAGACAAATGGTATATTGGCCTTCATTACAACAGGATTTGAGTATAGGAGTAAAGATGTCTTAATGCAATTATAAAGATCCTTGGT
Source organism: Carcharodon carcharias (assembly GCF_017639515.1). Classification (NCBI taxonomy): domain Eukaryota; kingdom Metazoa; phylum Chordata; class Chondrichthyes; order Lamniformes; family Lamnidae; genus Carcharodon; species Carcharodon carcharias. The sequence goes on from NC_054503.1 coordinate 6,443,064, forward strand.
GAGACCACACTTGGGAGTATTGTGTGCAGTTCTCTTTACCTAAGGAAAGATATACTTGCTTTGGAGGTAGTGCAACAAAGGTTCACCAAATTAATTCTTGGGATGGAGGGATTGTCCTATGAGGAATGATTAAATAGACTGGACCTTTATTCTCTGGAGTTTCAAAGAATGAGAGATGATCTCATTCAAACGTACAAAATTCTTACAGGACTCGACAGGAGAGACATTTCTCCTGGCTGGGGGATCTACAACCAGGGGATACAGTCTCGGAATGAGGGGTAGGCCATTTGGGACTGAGACGAGGAGGAATTTCTTCACCATGAGGGCGGTGAATCTTTGGAATTCTCTGCCCCAGAGAGCAGTGGAGGCTCAGTCATCGAGTATCTTCAAGACTGAGATATTTAGATTTCCACGTAATAAAAAAATCGAGGGATATGAGGATAGCGTCGGAAAATGGTGTTGAAGTCCAAGATCTGCCAGGATCTCATTTGTGAGCACGGATGTTATTTTTTAATATTTTGGGGAATATTGTGTCATTTTGTAAAGAAGGGTGTGTGTGTGTGTATATGATTTAATTAAGCTGGGCAAGAGATTGATAGGAGTCAGATTGTCGAGGAGGGGGGGTGGTTTGAAACATGAAAAGGATAGAGGTGTTAAGTTTGAGGCGCAAGTAAATAGGTTAGAACTAACAATTACATTTTTAGATAAGTTGAGAGTTTGTTTGAAAATCAAAAGGGAGTCAGAGGCAACAAGAAACATGTTTGCATCTTGCAGGGGTTCCATAGGTTAATAGTAGTGGGGATATATTTTATTGACCCAAAAGCAAAGACAAGATAGACAAAAAAGATTTTAATATTGGGAAGGATTTGAATTTCAAAGAGGTGTGAGACCTGGAGATGAAAGGGAAAAAAAGAACGGTATTTTAGAGTTACTGAGGCGGGCTTAGCTAAAGAAAGCTGGAGCTGAGCTGGGAGCTGTTAGCTCTGGGCTGGGAGGAAGGACAGTTTGAATCAACCATCCAGTCAAGCCAGAAAAGTCTTGGGCTGCAACAAGCAGTTTTATTCTGAAATGGTTTCCACCGCAGAGTGGAAGAGGGTAGAGGTCATGTGGTAGGCCTTTATTGAAGCTACAGCAGTTTGCCTTGGGTAATGTTACTGGATTTCTTTTATAGTTAACATCAATAAGGGAGTGCTGCCTGGCAGGTGTGTATTTGTGAGTTTTTTTTTAATGTTCTGAAAGACTAACCTTAATTGTGTAACCGTAATCTTATGTGCTTAAGTTCTATTTTATTTTTGTGTTACTGGATCTCTTACTGCCAAGATCAGTATATCATCTTCTTGTTTTCAGAATACAAAAAAAAACAGGGAATGGCCTGTAATCCTCTGGGATTTGGTTTTGCCCAGCAATTAACACTGGCTGTGGTCACAACACACTGGGGAGGCAATGGCATAGTGGTACTGTCGCTAGTAATCCAGACACTCGGCAATGCTCTGGGGACCCGGGTTCAAATCTGGCCACGGAAGATGGTGGAATTCGATAGAAATCTGGAATTAAAAGTCTATTGTGGGTTCACTAAATCTGGTCTACATGCGACTCCAGACCAAGCAATGTAATGGCTACAAACAAACCGCTACAAAGTCTCAAAACCAAAATGAAACCGGACGGATCACCCAGCATCGACCAAGGAAACGATAACAGCAAACTCAGCCCTCGTCAACCCTGCAGAGTCCTCCTTACATCTGGGGGCTAGTGGGAGAGCTGTCTCACTTCATCCTGTCCCACCAACAGGACAGACTCAGCAGAGGTGGCGGCACAGTAGTTACACAGTCGGGAGGGAGTTGCCCTGGGAGTCCTCAAGAAAGTCTCATGGCATCAGGCCAAACATGGACAAGGAAACCTCCTGATTACCACATACCGCCCTCCTTGAGCTGATGAATCAGTGCTCCTCCATGTGGAACAGCACTTGGAGGAAGCACTGAAGGGGGCAAGGGTGCAGAAGGTACCCTGGGTGGGGGACTTCAATCTCCATCACCAAGAATGGCTCGGTAGCACCACTGCTGGCCGAGTCCTAAAGGACATAGCTGTTAGATTGGGTCTGCGGCAGGTGGTGGAGGAACCTCACCAACCTGCCTGCATCAGTCCATGACAGTATCAGCAGAAGTGACCACCACACAATCGTTGTGGAGACAAAGTCCCAGTTTCACATTGAGGATACCCTTCACCGTATTGCGTTGCCCTAAATGGGATAGATTTCGAATAGATCTAGCAACTCAAGACTGGGCATCCATGAGGTGCTGTGGGGCAGCAGAATTATACTCGAACACAATCTGTAATATGACCCGGCTCCCCAACCCTGCCATTACCATCAAGCCAGGGGACCTACCCTGGTTCAATGAAGAGTGCAGGAGGGCATGCCAGGAGCAGCACCAGGCATACCTAAAAATGAGATGTCAACCTGGTGAAGCTATAACACAGGACTACTTGTGTGCCACAAAGCATAAGCAGTAAGCGATAAGACAGGGCTAAGCGATCCCACAACCAACGGATCAGATCTAAGCTCTGCAGTCCTGCCACATCCAGTCGTGATTGGTGGCGGACAATTAAACAGCTCTGGAGGCTCCGCAAATATCCCCATCCTCAATGATGGAGGAGCCTAGCACATCAGTGCAAATGATAAGGCTGAAGCATTTGCTACAATCTTCAGTCCGAAGTGCCGAGTGGATGATCCTTCTCAGCCTCTTCCAGAGGTCCCCAACATTACAGATACCAGTCTTCAGCCAATTCAATTCACTCTACGTGACATCAAGAACTGCATGAAGGCACTGGATACTGCAAAGACTATGGGCCCTGACAATATTCCGCCAATAGTACTGAAGGCTTTGCTCCAGAACTTGCCAAGCTAAGGGGGTCATCAACAGTGCTATTAAGTGGCATTTGCTTAGCAATAACCTGCTCATTGACACTCTGTTTGGGTTCTGTCAGGCCACTCAGCTCTTGACCTCACTACAGCCTTGGTTCAAACATGGGCAATAGAGCTGAGCTCCCGAGGTGAGGTGAGAGTCACTGCCCTTGACATCAAGGCCACATGTGATCAAATGTGGCATCAAGGAGCCCCAGCAAAACTGGAGTCAATGGGAATCGAGGAAAACTCTCCACTGGTTGGAGTCATACCTAGCACAAAGGAAGATGGTTGTGGTTGTTGAAGGTCAATCATCTCAGCTCCAGGAAATCACTGCAGGAGTTCCTCAGGGTAGTGTCCTCGGCCCAACCATCTTCAGCTGCTTCATCAATGACCTTCCTTCCATCATAAGGTCAGAAGTGGGGATGTTCGCTGATGATTGCACAATGTTCAGCACCATTCGTGACTCCTCAGAAACTGAAGCAGCCCATGTCCGAATGCAGCAAGACCTGGACAATATCCAGGCTTGGGCTGACAAGTGGCAAGTAACATTCGTGCCACACAAGTGTCAGGCAATGACCATCTCCAACAAGAGAGAATCTAACCATCGCCCCTTGACATTCAATGGCATTACCATCGCTGAATCCCCCCACTAGCAACATCCGGGGGGGGGGGGGGGGGGGGGGGGGGGGGGGGGGGGGGGGGGGGGGTGGTTACCATTGACCAGAAACTGAACTGGACTAGCCATATAAATACTGTGGCTACAAGAGCAAGTCAGAGACTAGGAATCCTGCGTTAGTAACTCACCTCCTGACTCCCCATAACCTGTCCACCATCTACAAGGCACAAGTCAGGAGTGTGATGGAATATTCTCCAGTTGCCTGGATGAGTGCAGCTCCCACAACACTCAAGAAGCTTGACACCGTCCAGGACAAAGCAGCCCCGCTTGATTGGCACCACATCCACAAACATTCACTCCTTCCACCACTTACACACAGTAGCAGCAGTGTTTACCATCTACAAGGTGCACATCAGGAACTCACCAAGGTTCCTTAGACAGCACCTTCCAATCCCACAACCATTACCATCTAGAAGGACAAGGGCAGCAGACACATGGGAACACCACCACCTGGAAGTTCCCCTCTAAGCCACTCACCATCCTGACTTGGAAATATATCGGCCGTTCCGTCACTGCTGTTGGGTCAAAATCCTGGAACTCCCTCCCTAACTGCACTGTGGGTGCCCCTACACCACAGGGGCTGCAGCGGTTCAAGAAGGCGGCTCACCCCCACCTTCTCAAGGGGTAATTAGGGACGTGCAGTAAATGCTGGGCCCAGCCAGCAAAGCCCACGTCCCATGAATGAATAAATTTTCTAATTTTTTTTTAAATGGGATCAGAGGGCTGAATGGCCTACTCCTGCTCCTTTTTCTTATGCCCACCCTCTCAAAACCCATCACATTTCTGCCTTCCTTCAGTTCTGGAAAAGAGTCACGTCGAACTGGAAACATCAACTCTGTTTCTCTCTCATCAATGCAGATTAAATCAAGCAAGAACAATAGAATGGATCAGATTACAACGCGATAAGAATCAAGATGATTAACAGAAACTAAACTGGCAATGGGACTGAGGGGGAAATACGGAGAGGGAGGAGCCAAGTTGTACCAGGAAGCAAGGCACAGAGTCTTTGTAAGGCACAGATGAGGAAGGGCCCAGTCACTGCTGAATACGCGCTTAAAGTTGATGCAGGAGATGGGGAATTCTGTCAGGTGATATGCTTTGTTTGTTAGCGAGTATAAAAGTCCAGGCACCCTAAAGACCTGTTGCTAGCTTGGATTAAAGTCACTGAAGGTCAAGCTCAGAGTGTGAGGTCCATTGAACAGACCGCCTGCCGGTAAGTTAATAGACATATTCTGCTGCTTACTCACTACGAGCGATGTACTATTCGGTTCAAATAAGGTAACAGCCACAATCTTACAGGCTGCACTCAAAGAACTGGTACACCAGTGAGAATCAGTGTGACTGGGACCAATACTCCGGTGAGAGTCAGTGTGCGTGGCACCCGTACCCCAGTGAGAGTCAGTGTGTGTGTGGGACCCGTATCCCAGTGAGAGTCAGTGTGTGTGTGGGACCCGTATCCCAGTGAGAGTCAGTGTGTGTGTGGGACCCGTATCCCAGTGAGAGTCAGTGTGTGTGTGGGACCCGTATCCCAGTGACAGTCAGTGTGTGTGTGGGACCCGTACCCCAGTGACAGTCAGTGTGTGTGTGGGACCCGTACCCCAGTGAGAGTCAGTGTGTGTGAGACCCGTACCCCAGTGAGAGTCAGTGTGTGTGAGACCCGTACCCCAGTGAGAGTCAGTATGTGTGAGACCCGTACCCCAGTGAGAGTCAGTGTGTGTGAGACCCGTACCCCAGTGAGAGTCAGTGAGGATGCCAAGGCTGCATCCTGTGCCTAATGTTACCAATGAGTCGGTGATGAGCTGGGCCAGGGCCTGGGTACCTCCTTACCCGCACAATTTGTTGCTTCTCTGAAGGTGGCTCATAATCTCCCAGCACCTCCTTGACCACGTGTTTCCTCTTTGTCGCCTGGGACATCTTGGGCTCTGGACAACACGTTCAGCTAGGAATCCAGTAAAAACCTGCAAGAGACATAGGTGTGAATACAGGTCAGTGCCAGACTCTGGGCCAGGGTAATATCAGCCACTTGCATTTACCTAGTACCCCAGACTAGAGTTTAGAAGGATTGAGAGGAGATCTAATTGAGGTATATAAGATGCTAAAGGTGACGTGAAAGCAGATGTTTCCTCCTTTGGGACATTCTAGAACGAGAGGCCATAGTTTTTGGCTAAGGGGTGGTAGATTTAAATCAGAGATGAGGAGAAATTACTTTTCTCAAAGGGTCGTGAATCTGTAGAATTCACTAGCTCAGAGCGCAGTGGATGCCGGGGCGCTGAATAAATTTAAGGAGGAGATAGACAGATTTTTAATTAGTAACAGGTTGAAAGGTTATGGGGAGAGGGCGGGAAGTTGGAGTTGAGGCCGAAATGAGGTCAGCCATGATTGTAATGAATGGCGGGGCAGGCTCGAGGGGCTGAATTGCCGACTCCTGCTCCTGGTTCTTATGTTCTTGTAAGACCCCCCTCCACCCCATTTAACTATGGCAGAAAAATCAGAGATGCCCCAGAGGCCAGATGCCGAGATCTCCAAAATTTGTGAAGCCAGCGGGGCCGGGTGGGGGGAGGGGGGGGTGTTACAGAAATAGGGATTGGGTGAAGCAATGGAGGGATTTGAAAACAAGGATGAAAACTTTTTTAAACGGAGGAGTTGCCAGACTGGGAGCCAGCATATGTCAGCGAGCACGAATTTTGGGGTGAATTTGCATTACAGGCTGGCAGAGGTTTGGACGATCTCAACGTTAGGGAGATGGGAGGGAAGGGAATAAGTGCAGGTAGTGCCAGTCACTGGCTAATGATCCTGCACTAAAAATCTGTATTTAGCAGTCTGATTATTAAGATAAAAACTCCTGAAGTCAAGGATTGATTGAACTGAAATGAAAAACAGCAAGTGCTGGAAATAGTCAGCAGGTCCAGGGGGAGGGGAGAGAGAGAGAGAGAGAGAGAGTTTCAATTCCAATTTTAATTTCAGGCCATGAATTCTGTCCACCATTTTGATTTTTTTAAAACCATGTGCCAATCTGAATCTGTTTTTCAAGTTTTTGTTTTGCTTTCAGTCAGAGCCGTTCGTTATTCTATCATTCACACTCATTCTGGACCAATGCTTTGCTTCTTTAGTACACCCGTTATTACTTCTGTTCCATGACATATTTGTCATTTAATCTCTCCCACCCTCTAGCCTATCCCAGGCCTTGCTGATGTTCTTCCTACCCCCTCTTGACAGTTATAAAATCCATCATAATTCTGCCTTCCTTTAACTCTAGTGAAAAGTCATTCAATTTGAAACATTAACTCAGTTCCTCTCCACAGAAGGGGGGGTGGTTGTAGGGACACGCAAGCAGTGATAGGATCAGATAATCAAAACATATCACAGACAAAAGAACAAAGAAGTGTTGAAGGTGGTGATGTTATCTCATTAAGAATGGATGGCAGGACACACAAGGTACAACTCTAGTGGGGGTGGGGTGGAATAAGACTAACAGGGCATAAAAGGTATAGGTTTAAAAATAATGGAAATAGGTGGGAAAAGAAAAATCCATATAAATTATTGGAAAAAAACAAAAGGGAGGGGAAAGAAACGGAAAGGGGGTGGGGATCGAGGAGGGAGTTCAAGATCTAAAGTTGTTGAATTCAATATTCAGTCCGGAAGGTTGTAAAGTGCCTAGTCGGAAGATGAGGTGCTGTTCCTCCAGTTTGCGTTGAGCTTCACTGGAACATTGCAGCAAGCCAAGGACAGACATGTGGGCAAGAGAGCAGGGTGGAGTGTTAAAATGGCAAGCGACAGGGAGGTTTGGCTCATTCTTGCAGACAGACCGCAGGTGTTCTGCAAAGCGGTCACCCAGTTTGCGTTTGGTCTCTCCAATGTAGAGGAGACCGCATTGGGAGCAACGAATGCATTAGACTAAGTTGGGGGAAATGCAAGTGAAATGCTGTTCACTTGAAAGGAGTGTTTGGGCCCTTGGACGGTGAGGAGAGAGGAAGTGAAGGGGCAGGTGTTGCATCTTTTGCGTGGACATCCTAGGGTTCTGATACCCGTTTCCTATTCTATTGATAAGCTCAGATTGTCCAACTCAAAACCCCCCTCTCCACACGCCCGCCCCACCCCCAGTGTTTTTTTTTGTGGGATGGGGAGGGGAAGTGAGATCATTAAATTTTAAACCTCCCTCTGTGGAAGTGAATGCAGCCTGATTTTGCTGCTCAGACGGCCTAATTGTTAAAGATGATGGGACACAAAACGAGGACCTCGTCTTAATCCCCAGCACCAGAGGAAAAAAGGCTCCTCTCTATTTCCCCCATCGAAGGCCAGGGGACTGTGGGAACGGTCCAATCAGGAGGGAACAAAGTGGAGGGGTGAGGGCTTCAAAAGCCGAAGATCTGAGGCAGGGAGCCTGGGTAAAAACCGGTGGAAGATTCCAGAAGCTCCCCAAGGGGCAAGTGCAAGGGGCCGCCCCAGATTCAAGAGAGCCCGCATACCGGCAACCCCAGCAACACACCACTAACCTGCCTCCAGCCGCCTCCATGATCGCTCAGCGGGACTTCCGGTCCGACGTCCTTTTTATTCCGCTCGAAGGCTTCCGGTCCGGCCTCGCTTCCGTTCCCCCACTTCCGGTCCGTCCACTCCTTTCCTTCCCCCGTCCGCTTCCGGTCGATTTCCACCACACGCCCCACCCCCCTTGCTCTGTCCTCGCTTCCCTTCCCCCATTCCACTTCCGGGCCGTATTCCGCAACCGGACATCCGGTCCCCCTTCTTTTGTATTCCCCAACACCCTTCCCCCCCCCCCCCGCCTCCTCATCCGACTCCGACTTCCGCCCGCAACCTGGCGCTGGCTTCAATCGCTGGGAATCCACCGGGGCGACGCGGATCCTTACATTTCCAGGTGGGAACCAAAGTGAAACAGCGGCTGAAGACAAGGCAGCTCCCGCCGGGGAGGGTTTAAAAGAGAGGGGGAGGAGGGGGCGAGTCCTGAACCGGAAGTTTTTCTTTGGCGGGATTGGCGGTGGCGGCGGGAGGAGGAGGAGGTGCGGGAAGAGAGAGAGAGCGAGACCGACCCGGGGTCCGCGGGCTAGGTCTGGGAGGTGAAGGAGAGCGGGAGACGGTGCGGAGCTGAGGGCAGCCCCTCCCCACCCCTTCGCGACTGTGCTGCCTCCTGCAGTCGAATGGCTGGGGGAGGGGCGGGGTGGATGTGTGCGTGTGGGGTGGTGGGGGGTTGGAGGGGTGGGGTTGGGGGGATGGGATGGGATGTGTTTGGGAGGGGGGCGGGTGGGGGGATGGGGTGTTTTGTGTGTCGTCCGCCTGCTCACAGTCTCTTCTGACCTTTGCTTTAGCCTGAGCCTCACCCTCCCCCGCCTCCCTTGCGCCTATTCAAGGCAGGAAACTCCATTCCCCTGCAGCACATTCCTGAGCCTTGTCCCTGACCAGGTAGAAGCTGTTTCTGATTCTATTTTCTTTAAAAAACACACACATGCACAAGTGGAGAGATCTGCTGGCCCCAGGACTCGACTGATGTGTCCATTGGCCTTGGCTCAGTGGCTGGCACTCCCACCTCGGGGTTAGCTTGTGGATTCGAGCCCCCATCTCAAAAGATTTGAGGACAGGAAATCCAAGCTGACACAGACGGACAAACTGCTTCGCTTAACTCTTGGGGTTTCACTAACGTAGTGGAAGGTGCAAGTCACTTCTCAAAGGGAATACAAGCCCTATGTTAATTGTCTTTGTGATTTCACCCTCTTGAACCCTGACATTGTTCTGATTTTGTTTGCCACAGCAGCACAATGACAACTTCACAGAAGCACCGAGACTTTGTGGCTGAACCCATGGGGGAGAAGTCAGTGAAGTGCCTGGCAGGAATCGGGGAGGCCCTCGGGAGAAGACTGGAGGAACAGGGATTTGATAGGGTAGGTGACTGGCACAAAGTTCCTTCTGTTCCTTTCTCGCTCTTGTGTTTATCCAGCTTCCCCCCCTTCCCCCCCATAAATGCAGCTGTGGTGTTTGCCCCAACTGCAGGGATTGCTGCTGGGCCCCTGGTTGTGTCGATGACTTGGACCTAAATGTAGGGTTCGTGATTAAGAAGTGTGGAGATGACATGAAAATTGTGAGGAAGAAAGTTGTACACATTTTTATATTTATTCGTTCATGGGATGTGGGTGTCACTGCCTAGGCCAGAATTTATTGCCTATCCCTAATTGCCCCTTGCGAAGGTGGTGGTGAGCCGCTTCCTTGAACTGCTGCAGTCCGTGTGGTGTAGGTACACCCACAGTGCTGTCAGGGAGGGAGTTCCAGGATTTTGACCCAACGACAGTGAAGGAATGGCCAATATATTTCAAAGTCAAGATGGTGAGTGGCTTGGAGGGGGACTTGTAGGTGGTGGTGTTCCCATCTATCTGCTGCCCTTGTCCTTCTAGATGGTAGAGCTCGTGGGTTTGGAAGAAGCCTTGGTGAATTCCTGCAGTGCGTCTTGTATATGGTACACACACTGCTGCCACTGTGCGTCAGTGGTGGAGGGAATTAGCAACAAGGGAAGGTTGGATAGGCTGGAGCTATTTCCTTTGGAACAGAGGAGACCAAAGGGAGATTTAATTGAGGCGTATAAAATGATATTAGTGGTGGTGGTGGCGGTGGTAGAGAGAGATGCACAGGGCCTAGATAGAGATAACAGAGGCCAATAACTCAATAACTGGGGTGGAGGACACTTGGATATAAAGCAGGAGGACTAGGGAGGAGTTGAGTAACTTTTCAATGAAAGGGTGGTGCAGGGGGTCTGCAACTTGCTGTCTGAAAGGGTGATAGAGGGAGAAACCCTCAACGCTTACCGCCAAATCCTACAGGTATTGAACAGGGACTTGACTGGGATGAGGTGGATGGGTTTTTTTTTTGACTGGCGCGGGCAGAATGGCCTCCTCCTGTGCCCTGGCTCATTTTGTTTCTGCCACTCCCGTGACGAACGGGTTTTTGCTATGGCCTCGTATTGCGATGATGTGCCCTGTTTGCTTTCTGTCCCTCAGGCGTACGTGGTGCTGGGACAGTTTCTGGTGCTGAGGAAGAATGAAGACCTCTTCAAAGAGTGGCTGAAGGACACGTGCCAGGCCAACTCCAAGCAGTGCAACGACTGCCACACCTGCCTGCGCGAGTGGTGCGACGCCTTCCTGTGAAGCTCCCGGCGACAGCTCCCCTCCTGCCCTCCCCTTTGTACTTTTATCGATCTTAAAGTAACGTTAAATTATCTGCTGTGCTTTAGTCCCACATGGTTCACCCCCAGAGTTCTTTACCCTCTCTCTCTCTCTCCCCCCCCACCTCTCTCTGGTTGCCATGATTATGATCAGACGGTCCTGAGGTTGGGCCGGGTGCGGGGGGGGCGGGGGGGGGGGGGGGGGGGGGGGGGGGGGGGGGGGGGGGGGCGTTGCTGACTGTGAATTAATACCAACAAAAGAATGACTGACCACAGGGCTGCCTTGCAGCAGGCTTGTACACATGACTAATACTGACCATTTTCTCCTGGCTTGAATTGTTTTTAAACCTCCCTGTTTCTCAAGGGCACCTCACCTGCCCCCACTCGTCCAAAATGAAAAGCTTTACTTAAATGGGCCTGTCTTTTGTTAAGCCGGTGAGGTTTTCACTTGGGCTGCGAGGGGGGGAGGGGGAGTCTGTTCAGCTGGTATTGTGAGGCGGCATCTCGGCAAGGGAATACACCCCCCCCCCCCCCCCCCCCCCCCCCCCCCCCCCCCCCCCCCCCCACCAAAACGATCTGTTAATTGTAGTGTACACTGTTTAATACCCAGCGCACCACTCACTGCAGAGAATTTATGATTTTTTTTTTTTGCATGTGTGTGTGTGTGAGAGAGCTTGCTGCTTTCTGAAGCCGGAGAAAGGTGCGATGAAATGATTTTCTGTTTGGTTTTCTCGTGAACCGTTTTATTCATTCTTAACTCCCGTGTTTTCCCCTTCTGATCGGATTTCCCTTGTGCTCACACAGTGGTGAGATTCAGTGCTCGCCGTGGGAGCCTGTTATTAAATTTTATATAATAAAATGCATTAAAAGAGTTTGTGAGAGCGTGTCCTCCTGGTGATTTCCCTTTCTTTCCACAGTGCCTCTCTGCGTTTCCCTCAGGCTCTCTTGTCTGCCGCCCCCATCCTGTGCTGGACTAAAGAAGCATGTGGCAGCCAGCTTATCCGACTACGGGAGGCAGTGTATTTCTGTTCGTGTGCCCTTTCCAGTGGGTAATCCCTTTTATAAAACCACCGGTCCAACTACTTGTGGGCAAAGGCTAATTATTACAGCTTGTAAGTTAATTCCAGGTCAAGGGATTCAGCATGACCTGGCTTTGGTAGGGTTGTGTATCCAAGTGGAGTGTCGGGTGCAGCACCTGCATTCATGTGCAGCCTCTTTAAAGTCATATAAAACCCCAGAGTGCTTCACTGGCAACATCTGACAGCAAGCCTCCTTGAGGGGGTATTGGGTGGACAAGCAGGTCGAGGGGCATTAATTAAAATTTAATAACTAGTTAATTAAAATACTAAGGGTGGCAGGGCAGGGTGATGTGTTGCAGCTGCGGTACGTGGGGTCTCATTGACACCTATGCGAACCAAGGCAAGGGACTGCGGCTCAAGCTTCGTGAGTTGGGGGCCAAGTTTCAGGCACTGATATATCAGAGAGGGGGAAAGTTGCCTGGACGCTTTGATCTGGGGGCAGTCACACCCCATAGACCAGGTTCTTCTGATCTGGATGAGTAAGCTGACCATGGCACCGTGTTACATGAAGCCATTCAAGTGGGGGGAGTAAATAGGAATGTAGTAGTAGGGAACAGTATAGTCAGGGGGTAGACAGTTCTCTGCAGCCAAGAGCCAGAGCCCAGATGGCTGTGTTGCCTGCCCAGCGCCAGGGTTCGGGACGTCTGCTTTGGACTGGAGAGGAACTTGCAGTCGGAAGGGAGGATCCAATGGTCGTGGTTCATGTGGGATAAAGACAACTAGAAAAGAGATTCTGGTTAGGGAGTATGAGCAACTTGAGGCTAAATGAAAAAGCAGAACCACAAAGGTGGTTATCTCTGCATTATTACCTGAGCCATGAGCAAATTGGAATAGGGTAAATAAGGTCAGGGAGTTGAATGCATGGCTCAAAGATTAGGGTGGGGGAAGTGGGTTATGATTCATGGGGCACTGGTACCAGTATTGGGGAGAGTGGGAGCTGTACCATTGGGGATGGTCTTCACCTGAACTGTGCTGGGATCAGTGTTTTGGTGATTTGTATAACTAGGGTGGTAGAGAGGGCTTTAAACTAAATAGAGGGGAGGTGGGGATCACCTAACAGGCGATGTGGTGAAATTAAGAGACGGCATTAGAGCAGGATAGTGACATGGGTATTGATAAGCAGGGCATGGCAGCAAGGGGCAGAGTACAAACCTAAGTGCACCAGCAGATAAGGCCAACGATTGCAAAAATGATTTTTAAAAAAATAGGTAAAGGCTCTGTATCAGAGTGCATGCTGCATCTGTCACAAAATGGATGAATTGTTGACACACACACAAATAAATATGTATGACCTGATAGCCATTTCAGAGACTTTGTTGCAAGGTGACCAAGGCTGGGATGTAAATATTCAAGGCTATGTGACATTTTGGAAGGACTGGAAGCTAGAAAAAGGTGGTGGAGTAGCTCTTAATTAAGAGTTACAGTATAATAGAGAGCAGCAAAGACTGATAGCGGTGGGGGGGAGGGGGGAACCTGATAGAGATGTATAAGATTATGAGGAGCATAGGGTGAATATAAAGGCACTTTGTCCATTAACTTTGGTCAGTAACCAGGGGGCATAGATTTAAGGTAGAAAGCTAAGGGGGACGTTGAGGAGAAATCTTTTTCACCCAGAGGGTGGTGGGAGTCTGGAAGTCACTGCCTGAAAGGGTGGTTGAGTCAGAAACTCTCATAACATTTAAGAAGTATGGTGTTGCTATAGCCTCCAGGGCTATGGGCCAAGTACTGGAAAATGGGATTCGTGTAGTCAGACCTTTGTTGACCGGTGCGGACATGATGGGCCGAATGGCCTCCTTCTGTGCTGTAAACCTCTATGAGAAAGATGGCCTTGGTTCAGCAGATCAAGATGTGGAATCAGTTTGGTTGAGAGGGGGGGAAAAAAGCAAAGGTAAGTCCCTCGGAGTAGAAATCAGAAAATAATTACTTAAAAGAAAATGAGGAAGAAGTTAAGAGTATGAGAGAAAATAGCTGGAAATATAAAACAAGAGTTTCTACAAGTATTTAAAAAGGAAATGAGTGACTAAAATGAGTGTTGGTCTATAAGAGGAGGAAATCTGAAATAGATATTTTGTGTTTGTTGTCAGTAGAAGACAAACAATATACAAAGAATATTTGAAAACCAAGAGTTAAAATGGAGGGAGGAACTTAAAACTATCACAGTCACTAGGGCAAACTTATTGGGAAAACTATTAGAACTAAGGGTTGACAAGTCCACTGGACCAGGTGGCTTTCATCCTAGGGTGTTATAAGTGGCTGCAGAGATTGTAGATACATTGGTTGTAATTTTCCAAAATTTGCTAGATTCTAGAAAGGTCCCATTGGATTGGAAAATCATTCATGTAACACCTCTGTTCAAGAAAGGAGGGAGGCACAAAGCAAGAAACTAGGCCAATTAGCCTAACGTCTGTCATAGGGAAAATGCTGGAATCCATTATTAAGGAGGTATTAGCAGGATATTGAGAAAATGACAATGCAATCAGGCAGAATCAGCATGGTTTTGTGAAAGAGAAATCACATTTCACTAATTGAATTTTGTGAGGAAGTAACAAGCAAGATGGATAAAGGGGAACCTGAAGATGTGGTGTACTTGGATTCCCAGAAGGCATTTGACAAGCTGCCACATCAAAGGTTACTACCTCATGGTGTAGGGGGTAACATATTAGCATGGATAGAGGATTGGTTAGCTAACAGGAAGCAGAGGGTAGGGATAAGTGGGTCATTTTCGGGTTGGCAAGCTGTTACTAGTGGAGTGCCACAGGGATCAGTGCTGGGGCCTCAACTACTTACAATCTATCACAGTGCAGAAGAGGCCCTTCGGCCCATCGAGTCTGCACCAACACGTGAGAAACACCTGACCTACCTACCTAATCCCATTTACCAGCACTTGGCCCATCACCTTGAATGTTATCACATGCCCAGTGCTCATCCAGGTACTTTTTAAAGGATGTGAGGCTAACCCGCCTCCACTACCCTCTCAGGCAGCGCATTCCAGACCCTCACCACCCTCTGGGTAAAAAAAAGTTTTTCCTCCCATCCCCCCTAAACCTCCTGCCCCTCACCTTGAACTTATGTCCCCTCGTGACTGACCCTTCAACTAAGGGGAACAGCTGCTCCCCATCCACCCTGTCCATGCCCCTCATAATCTGGTACACCTCGATCAGGTCTTCTCTATATCTATCGGAAGTTAGGAGACTGAGAGGTGACCTGATTGAAACATGTAAGATCCTGAGGGGACTTGATAGGGTGGATGCTGAGAGGATGTTTCGCCTTGTGGGTGAGTCTCAAGCTAGGTGTAACAGCTTAAACATTCGGAGTCTCCCATTTAAGATGGAGATGAGAATTTTTTTCTCTCAGAGGGTCGTTGGTCTATGGAATTCCCTTCCTGAGAGAGCAGTAGAGGCTGGGTCATTGAATATATCCAAGGCTGAGTTAGATTTTTGATCGACAGGTGGGAGACAGACAGGAAAGGAGTTGAGGCTCCAACCAGATGAGCCACGATCTTATCGAAGGGTGAATCAGACTTGACGGGCCGAATGGCCTATACCTAAATGTGTTGTAGTGTACAGGTGACGGAAAGAGGTAGGTTTCAAGGAACATCTTAAAGTAGGAAGGAGAGAGACTGAGGGGTTTAGGGAGGGAGCTCCAGGGTCCAGGCAATAGTGGAGTGACAGAAATCGGGGTGCGTAAGAACTGGGTGAAGGCCAAGATCTCGGAGGGCTGGAGGAGAGATTAGAAGGAGGGATTAGAAAACCAGGAGGAGAATTTTAAGATTGCGGTTTTGCCGGACAGGGAGCCAGTGTGGGCCAGCAGGCACCAGAGGGTGATGGGCCAAACTAGACCCTGTGCAAGTTAGGATCGGCCCAACAGGGTTCTGGATGAGCCCGGGTCCTGTACCTTGACCATGGTCAGTCAGAAAATCTGGCTCCTCAGATCACCTGAGGCACGTCCCATTTAAGCCCGTAAGATTTCAGTGCTTCAGCATTGCAGAAGTGATAGCTTGGGTCAGTGGGCATCTCTTGCGGGGGAGGTGGAGAAATTCACCAGGGCTGTAACGTATGCTGCCCTGCGTTTATTCAGGTGGATTTCCAGAGGCTTGCAGGTGATAGAACTGCTGCTGGAGGTTCAGATAGGTGGTGTTGTTGCTGGAGTCTTGAGAGGGGGGTAAGGTTAGTGACTCTTCTATAGGTAGAAATGGGCGTACAATCCTGGTCTCCATAACCCAGGGAGATGCCCATACTGTCCATAAAGAGGGTGCAATGAGAGTTCACTAGGCTGTTTGCTGGGGTGAGCAAGTGGGTCCCATGAGATTGAATCTGCCATGCCTATTTGGTCCCTAGGATTTAGCAGAATGAAAAATGATCTGATTCCCTGAGGGTTTGGCAGGGTAGATGCCAAGAGGCTGTTTCCACCTGACTGGGTCGTTCTAGAACTAGGGTTCGTTGTCTCACTTGGAGGGTTGGTGAATCTTTGGAACTCTCTACCCCAGAGAGCTGCAGTAGCTCAGTTGTGTGCTCAAGACTGGGTTTGATGGAGTTTTGGCCACTGAGGGAACCGAGGGCTATGGGGATTGGGCATCAAAGTACGGCTGGGGTTGAAGATCAGCCATGATCTTGTTGAATGGGGGAAGTAAGCTCGAGGGGCTGAATGGCCTCCTCCTGCTCCGGCACAGATGTTGGGGGGGAGGGGGGCGGGAATGTGTGCCCACATCCTTGTCAATGCATCAGTATCACACCCCCTCCCCCCACATACAAATACAGGACAGGTGAGCCAGCAGGTCACAATGGGCACAGTTAGCTGTCCCTGCTGGTCGGTCCATGTGATGCTGACACCATAAAGGCTGACCCCACTGTGACTGGGGGCCCCCCTCCTCGCTGGCAACACCTCACTGACCCCAGCAACTGGCAGAGACCGTGGACTTTGCCTACAAAGAGGACCAAGCTACAGCAGTTTGTGCAGCCCACTGGTGAGCAGAGATGGAATTGCGAACTACTGCCGTTACTGACTTCAATATGGATAAAGGTGAGAGGGTGTTCAAGGAAGGGGAGAAATCTTCCATAATAACAAAAAAACTGCGGATGCTGGAAATCCAAAACAAAAACAGAATTACCTGGAAAAACTCATGAAGGGTCATGAGGACTCGAAACGTCAACTCTTTTCTTCTCCGCCGATGCTGCCAGACCTGCTGAGTTTTTCCAGGTAATTCTGTTTTTTTTGTTTTGAGAAATCTTCCATGTTAGACAGAGTAAAACTCTCTACATTCTGCCCATCAAACACTCCCAGGACAGGTACAGCACGGGGTTAGATACAGAGTAAAGCTCCCTCTACTATGTCCCCAACAAACACTCCCAGGACAGGTACAGCACGGGGTTAGATACAGAGTAAAGCTCCCTCTACACCGTCCCCATCAAACACTCCCAGGACAGGTACAGCACGGGGTTAGATACAGAGTAAAGCTCCCTCTACACCGTCCCCATCAAACACTCCCAGGACAGGTACAGCACGGGGTTAGATACAGAGTAAAGCTCCCTCTACACTGTCCCCATCAAACACTCCCAGGACAGGTATAGCACGGGGTTAGATACAGAGTAAAGCTCCCTCTACACTGTCCCCATCAAACACTCGCAGGACAGGTACAGCACGGGGTTAGATACAGAGTAAAGCTCCCTCTACACTGTCCCCATCAAACACTCCCAGGACAGGTACAGCACGGGGTTAGATACAGAGTAAATCTCCCTATACACTGTCCCCATCAAACACTCCCAGGACAGGTACAGCACGGGGTTAGATACAGAGTGAAGCTCCCTCTACACTGTCGCCATCAAACACTCCCAGGACAGGTACAGCACGGGGTTAGATACAGAGTAAAGCTCCGTCTACACTGTCACCATCAAACACTCCCAGGACAGGTACAGCACGGGGTTAGATATAGAGTAAAGCTCCCTCTACATTGTCCCCACGACTTACAATTTGAGCTGAGCCTGATTCTATTAACATTCAATGCACAGACATTCCTGCAGGAGTCTTCAGATGGTGAAGAGAAGCAGGGAGCCAGGCTGATTTTGCACTCTCCCCACCTCACCACCCACTCCCTCCACCACCCCCGCACTCCTCCTCCTGTCCTGGGCTCTTAGATTTATTTTGCCCTCCTTCACTGCTGCTCCTGCTGTGTTTAAGTTCCCCCAAAAACGATTGCGAATTGATGGTTGCACCAGCTTCAAAACAACTTGGAGCGTCATTTGCTTGCAAGGGTGAGGGAGTGGAAGAGAATGAAAAAGGACCAACAAAGGAGAGGGACTGAGAATCAGAGGCAGAGAGAGGAAACAAATGTGAAAGAGACTGGGAGAACAACAGAGATAAAGAGTGACAGAAGGGAGTGGGAGAGTGAAAGAGGTGGAGAGGAGAAACGGAGGGAGTTTGTCAAAGCAGTACAAGTCGATTTATCGCTTTGGCTCTTCCCACTGTGTCCCTCTGTCTATCACTCACTACAATCCCACTCTCCCTCTCTTACCCTCAGTTCCAGTCCTCTTCTATGGTGTGATCACTCACTCTCTCTCACCTTTACTGACATGGGTGAATCTTGATGCTCATGCCAAAGAGCTCTTCATTGCTCCATTCTCTCCCTCTTAACTGTCTCATTCTGCTACACTCATTCTATTTCCATTCTTCAGTGTTCCTCTCTCACCCATTTTTAGTGTCGCCTAGTTCTCTTTCCCCCTCTCTCTCCCTCTTGAACTCTCTGTCTCTTTATCTCGCTCTCCCTCATTTGGTCCAGCCTTCTCTCCCATTCACTCACTGTCTTGCTCTCTCTAACTCTGTCCATGTCTGTCTCACGCACCATCTTTTTCTTTCCATTGCTCACTCTCTTACTTTCTCAATCTCTGTGTCTCTCTCTCTTGGATGGATAGATAGATCGATAAATAGATCGATAGATAGGGTAGTTGGTTTATTGTAAAATCATCAAGGCAGCAGTGATGATACAAATGAAATCAATAGTCAAATTCATAACACAGTGATAGACAAACATTAAAATAAAAATAAAGTACAAAGTAACAAGAAGATTGCAGAATTATGAATATTCAGTGTACAAATATATTCAGTATACAATACGTTGCAGAATGCCTGTCTCCTTAATTAGTAGAACAGAAGTGAAAGATCTACTATCCCCTGCATGTTGCTTTGAAGTCCATAGATCACATGTTGTCAGTTTGAGTTTATTAAATTCTCAGTTATATACAAAGCTTTATGAGTTTTTTGGGGTATTGGGCTGTCTCACAATCCATATGTTATTTGTGCAATGATGTCTTTTCTCCATAACTGCATTACAGATTTACTTTTGCATGGTTGTGGTGGGAGATAGTATCTTGATCTCTATCTCTTACTGTTTGCTCTGTCTCTGTCCCGCTTTGTGTCTATCTGTCCCTTTAATCTTCTATATCTCTTTCACCGTCTGTGTCTCTGTCTTTCTCTTTTATCTCTCACTTGCTTTTCTGTCTCTCACCATGTGTCTCTCTCCCTCTTGTCCATCTCTCTGTCTTTTTTGTCTCTCTCACTGTCTCTGTGTCTCACTGTCTGTCCCTCTCTCTGTCTTTCTCTTTGCCTCTCGTCTATCTCTGTTTGTCTCTCACCGTGTGTCTCTCTTCCTCTTGTCTATCTCTCTTTTTTGTCTCTCTCACTGTCTGTCTCTCTCCCTCTTGTTTATCTCTGTCTTTTGGTGTCTCTCACTGTCTTTCTGTCTCTCACCATCTATTTCTCTCTCTCCCTGTCGATCTCTCTCTGTCTTTCTGTCTCTCACTGCCGTTCTGTTTCTCACCTGACTCTGTCTTTCTCTTTTCCTCTTGTCTAGCTCTGTCTTTCTGTCCCTCATCATCAGTCTCTCTCCCTCTTATCTAGTTCTCTCGCTGTCTGTCTCTCACCATCTGTGTCTTTCCTTCTTGTCTGTCTTGCTCACTGTCTTTGTCTCATTGTCTCTGTCTCTCTATTTCTTTCCAGCTCATCTATCTATCTCTCACCATGTGTCTCTCTTCTTGTCTATTGTTTTTTTTGTCTCTCACTGTCTGTCTCTCCTACTGTCTTTCTGTCTCTCACCATCTGTGTCTCTGTCTTTCTCTTTTCCTCATCTATCTTTCTCTGTCTCTCATCATTTTTCACGATCTCTATCTCCCCCTCGACATTAACTGTTGCCCGATGTCAGTGACCTTAAAGCCTTCTGCCCTGCAGTTATGGTTCAGTGAGCGTCTGCTTCGTCCAGTGTCTCACTGAGATCTACAACTACATGGACCGACTGAGACAGAAACAGATGAAGAGGGAGGCAGTCGGCGGGTTTTGGGAGGGGTGTGGGGGGGTGTGGGGGGGGTGGGTGGCGGGGGGTGGGTGGGTGGGTGGGTGGGTTCTGATCCCAGTCCAGGCTGTCAGTAGGGATTCACAGAAAATGGTACCAAGGCTAACGTGGTGAGACTGGAGAAGCCGGGATTGTTCTCCTTAGAGCAGAGAAGGTTAAAGGGGGAGATTTAATTGAGGCTTTTGATAGAGTAAATAAGGAGAAACAGTTTCCCAGAGGTAACCAGAGGGGGACAGATTGAAGATAATCAGCAAAAAAAACCAGCAAGGGGGTGGATGAGGAAAAGTGTTCTTTTTAACACACTGAGTTGTGATCTGGAAGGCACTACCTGAAAGGAAGCAGATTCAACAGGAACTTTCAAAAAGGAATTGGATAAAAATTTTAAGGAGGGAAATTGGTTGGGACTGAGACGGAAGTGGGACTAATTGCACAAGAATAATGAACCCAAGTGGCCTCCTGCTGTGGTTGTATGATCCATACTTGGGCTCAGGGATTGGAGGGGGAGTCCAGAGTGGCTGCCATCCTTATGTGGCTGCTACCCTTGTCCCTCTAGGAGTGGATCTCACGGGTTCGGTACGGAAACTGTTGTGTGCAGCTCAGCCCCTTCCTCCAGCCTCTGCTCTCCTCTCACCAATTGTGTGCGCGTCTCACTTTCACTCTCTCTCTCTCTCTGTTCCAGATCGCCCCCCTGTCTGCCCCACAGCCAACACGACATCACAGAAGCACAAGAACTTCGTGGTGGAGCCCATGAAGGAGAAGTCTGTGAAGGAACTGGCGGGTATCGGCCTGGTCCTGGGAGGAAGGCTGGAGGAGAAAGGCTTCACCAAGGTGAGGTCTCAAAATGGCCCCGGGTGTCAGGTTGCACAGGAGGAAGGAACACAAGATTCAGGAGCAGGGTCAGCCTGCTCCACCATTCAATAAGATGATGACCGATCCGGTTGTGGTCGCAACTCCACTTTCCTGCCTGTCCTCCATAACCCTTGACTCTTGCGTCAGTCATAAATCAATCTAACTCAGCCTTGAATAAACATCAATGACCCAGCCTCCGATGCTCTCTGGGGAAGACAATCCCACAGACTGATAACCCTCAGAGGGAAAAAATTCTCATCTCAGTCTTAAATTGGGGACCCCTTATTTTTAAACTAGTTCTAGAGTGCCCCCCACAAGAGGAAACATCCTTTCAGCGCCCAGTCCCCTCAGGATCTTAAGTGTGTCAATAAGGTCGCCTCTCACTCTTCTCGACTCCGATGGGCTTAGGCCCAACTGTTCGATCCTTCATCATAAAACAAACCCCTTCATCCCAGGAATCAGTTGAGTGAACTTTCTTTGAACTGCTTCTAATGCAGTTATATCCTTCCTTCAATAAGGAGGCCAAAACTGTAGAGTACTCCAGATGTGGTCTCAGCAACACCCTACGCTGTTGTAGCAGGACCTCCCTGCTTTTAAACTCTCCACCCCCTCCGCAAAAAAGACCAACATTCCATTTTGCCTTGCTAATCCTGTCCTGCACGGCATGGCAGGGCGAGACTGAACTTGCTCTTTTTAAATCCCCCCCCACCTCCCCTCCCGGCGACGTTGAAGGGACAGGCCAATACGCCCGACAGACGCTCTCGGTGGCCAGTACCGAGGGAGCCCTGCATTGCCGGAGGTGCCAGCTTTCAGAGCAGAGGTCAACACAGGGCCCCATCTGCTCTCTCAGGTGGACATAAAACATCCCACGGCTGCTATTTTTTTTTATATATGAAAATGGGAAGGGGTTGGGTTCTCCCCAGTGTCCTGGGCCAATGTTGACCCTTCGAATCACGCTCGTGTGTGTGGAATCTTGCTGTGCACATACTGGGCTTGCCCCTGAGATAGCCTGTGGACGGGGGACTTTCCCAATCACCACCGCCCTCTGTTGCATTACATGGTATTATAATTAAGGGGGAAAACAGTGGTGTAGTGGTAATGTCACTGGACTAGTAATCTGGCGACCCAGGCTAACACTCTGTGGACAGGGGTTCAAATCCCACCACCACCACCACCACAGCAGTTGGTGGAATTTAAATTCAATTAATTAAATATGGAATTGAAAGCTAATGTCAGTAATGACAACTATCATCGATTGTTGTAAAAACCCCATCTGGGTCACTAATGCCCCTGTAGGGAAGGAAATCTGCCCTCCTTACCCGGTCTGGGCCTACACGTGACTCCAGACCCACAGCAAATGTGGTTGACTCTTAAACTGCCCTCTTGCCTCGCAAGCCATTGGGCTGCAAATGCTGCCCTTGCCAACGATGCCCACGTCCTGTGAGAAGAGGGGGGGGGGGGGAAAGGTCACCTGTAGCAAGTAGCAGCATTTGTGTGTCTATGTGTGCGCCGAACATCAGACTGTATTGGTTTAATCCCTCCCTTCTGACCTTATCCGCAGGCTAAAGATGTCCTGGGCCAGTTCCTACTCTTGAAGCAGGATAAAGTCGCCTTTAAGTGCTGGATGAGGCAAGCGTGCTTTGCGGGTAACAGGCAATCCGAAGACTGTTACCGCTGCCTGAGAGAGTGGTGTGACGCCTTCCTTTAAAACCCTCCTCCCCCCCCAACTCTGACCCCAGTTCACTCAGAGACATAATCTCCTCATAAACTGTAATCACTATTTATTGATCTCTTGCAGCCCCAGGTCACCAGCGGGGTCTTTTCAGATTTTATGCCGTGTTTTAATAACTGATTTATTAATAAAAACCCACAAGGACGAGCAGCCGTCGGTCTGTTTCCAAGGCGACCAGCCACTGCGCCAACCCGTCCCCACGCCAGCTTCCATCCTGCGCATTAACAACAAACATGGCTTGCATTGCTATAGCCCCCTGACGCAAAGGTCCCAGATTCTTCACAGGAGTCCAACGAGATAGCAATGTTTTTAAAAAAAGGGAGAGAGAGAGGCAGAGAGTGAATTCCAGAGCTGAGGACCCGCAGGCAGCAGAAGGCACGACCTGGGGGAGTTGTACAAGTGGAGGAAATTCCAGGGATGGGACGGTGGATAGATGAGGGCATAAGGAGTGCTTAAATCAAGCAGGAGAATTTTTTAAAAAATCACGCATGAAAGATACGCTTTCACGGCTCCAGGGCGTCGCAAGCACTCCACATTTTGGGTGCCTCAACGATTTACAAAAACGGAGAGGTTAGAACTCATCGGTAAAGGACTGAGAGAGATGAGGATCTTCTCAGCAGATAAGAGTGGGAGCAGTGAGGTGGTAAAGCTCTTTAAAATTAGGAATTGGTTCAATGAGGTAGACTTGGAGAAAATGTTTCCACTTGTGGGCGAGACCAGAACTAGGGGCCCGTCAATACAAGCTAGGCTCTAATGAATCCAATCGGGAATTCAGGAGAAACTTCTTCACCCAGAGAGTGGGGAGAATGTGGAACTCGCTCCCACAGGGAGTGGTCGAGGTGAATCGTATCGATACATTTAAACTGGAGAAACACACATGGGAGCAAGGAATATAAGGAAATGGTGATTGGGGGTGGGGGGGGGCTGTGGGAGGAGGCTTGTGTGGAGCAGTAACACCAGCATGGAGCAGATGGGCTGGATGGCCTGTTACTGAGCTGTACAGTGTATGCAATTTCAAAATGTGAGATGGAGATTTTTGTGCTCATCACATCTTAGATGCAAGGTAAAGATCCCTCTACACCGTCTGCAGCAAACACTCCCAGGACAGGTACAGCACGGGGTTAGATACAGAGTAAAGCTCCCTCTACACTGTCCCCATCAAACACTCCCAGGACAGGTACAGCACGGGGTTAGATACAGAGTAAATCTCCCTCTACACTGTCCCCATCAAACACTCCCAGGACAGGTACAGCACGGGGTTAGATACAGAGTAAAGCTCCCTCTACACTGTCCCTATCAAACACTCCCAGGACAGGTACAGCACGGGGTTAGATACAGAGTAAAGCTCCCTCTACACTGACCCCATCAAACACTCCCAGGGCAGGTACAGCACGGGGTTAGATACAGAGTAAAGCTCCCTCTGCACTGTCCCCATCAAACACTCCCAGGACAGGTACAGCACGGGGTTAGATACAGAGTAAAGCTCCCTCTACACTGTCCCCATCAAACACTACCTGGGCTGGTACAGAACAGGTTAGAGTAATATAATTGATTTATACAGAGACAACACAAAACACCTGAATAGTTCATAATACTGTAAGTAAATTTATTTGGTAAATGAATACAAGAATGCAATAGTCATGTGTTTAGTTTCTGGTAGTTACTGAAGAAGCACCAATGGAAACAACGCTGAGTTCAGAGGAGAATACACCCTGCAGCAGAGAGAGGAGTTAAATGCTCCATCTTTTGTTATATTAAATATGACTGATTGCTGACAGGAAGCTCTGAACAAAGCTGGAAGTGATTGGAAATCCCTGGCGTATTTCTGTTGGCTGCAGCAAGCCATGTGCTGAGGGGGACTGAGAGCCGACCACGGTCACAAGACGTTGGTCCACTTTGAGTTGGAGTGTCCCCGGGCGCACAGCCGGGTGTGAAAAAGGGACAAGATGGCCACTCCAGGCCCGGCAATCCCTCAGTACCCGTGGCTATGAGACGGTGATTATTATTCCAGTAGAGAAGCGCTGACATTGTCCTGGGCACGAGTGTGATGGAGGTATTAGAGTGAGCAGCTCCCCCTCTTGCATTTGCATCGGGCCCAGCCACAGGCGGTCCCAGACTGTGAAGGGAAATGGTAAACTAGTAATAATGCCCTGCGCCCAACCCGAATTAAGTGCCAAGATACCCAGTGCCTGATGCCACCCAGGCCCCACACTCCCCATTTCTCTCACCTTGGCATACCGTGGGTCCTGCTGGAAGGCACACAGCTCGAGCCTGACATTCCTCCCTGTTGACCTCCTGCAGGTAGTCGTTCCCAGCTCCACTGTCAGATAGTACAGCATCCCCGCCACCACCTGTTAGGGGACATTCACCAACTTTCAGTCAATTAATTCACTGGCAGAGGCACGGAGAGCACTCCAAATATTTCTAGGGAACAAGACACGGCATTAAACAAATCACACTACACGTTATCATCTCCCAGGCAATGTGCCACGCCTGCTGACACGGTCTAGTTCTGGGCACCCCTTGCTGCTCTCCAAACCCCTCCCTCTATATATACTTCTCCCTCCCTCTCTTTCTCCCCCTCTCCCTCCCCCTCTAATTCTCCCCCATTTCTTTCTCTCCCCCCTCCACCACCTCTCCTCTCCCCTTTCCCCACCATTTGCCCCCTTCCCCTCCCTTTCCGCAGCACCCACCCCCGCCCCCACTCCCACCCCTTCGCCTCCCTCTGCCCCGGCCCCCACCCCTTCCCCACCCTCCGCCCCAGCTCCCACCCCTTCTCCACTCTCCCTCCCTTCTCCCTCTGCCCCAGCCCCCACCCCTTCCCCACCCTCTGCCCCGGCCCCCACCCCTACCCCACCCTCTGCCCCGGCCCCCACCCCTTCCCCACCCTCTGCCCCGGCCCCCACCCCTTCCCCACCCTCTGCCCAGGCCCCCACCCCTTCTCCACCCTCCCCCTTCTCCCTCTGCCCCAGCCCCCACCCCTTCTCCACCCTCCCCCTTCTCCCTCTGCCCCAGCCCCCACCCCTTCTCCACCCTCCCCCTTCTCCCTCTGCCCCAGACCCCACCCCCTTTCTCCACCCTACTTCCCCCCCCCCCACCCCTTTCTCCCCACCCCTTCCCCCTCCCCTCGCTCCCCTCCTCCCCCCTCCTCCTTATTTACTCCATCAGGAGGGATCCTGATGGAGTAAATAAGGAGGAGTTGATTCCACTGGCAGGAGGGTCAGCAACCAGAGGACACAAATTTAAAATAATTGACAAAAGAACCAGATTAGGAGATTATTTTATTTGGAGAAGTAACAGTCCCAACAGGTTGGATGTAACCCCACTATTTAAAAGGAGAGAGGGAGAAAGGAAATTATAGACCGGTTAGCCTAACATCAGTAACAAGGAGAATGCTAGAGTCTATTATAAAGGATGTGATAACAGGACACTTAGCAAATATCAACGGGATTAGACAAAGTCAACATGGATTTATGAAAAGGAAATCATGTTTGACAAACCTGCTGGAGTTTTTTGAGGATGTAACTAGCTAGTGCTGTTGGGAGGATTTAAAGATAACTCGGCAGAGGTGTGGGAACCAAGAAAAAATATTAGAGGGAAAAACCAGGGTGTATAAAATACTGGGTGGGACAGATAGCACTAGTATAGAGAATAGTAAGTTAATAGGTAAAGTTGGGGTAAGGGAGAAAATAATCTAAATCCGGGTTACTATGCAAGTGTGTGAATGCATGGAGAATAGTAAATAAGATTGAGGAGTTACAGGCACAGATTGCCACGTGAGAATATGATGTTGTGGCTATAACAGAGACTTGGCTCAAGGAAGGGCAGAACTGGTTGCTAAATTTTCCTGGGTACAAGGTGTTCAGAAGAGATAGGAAAGGAGGGGTGGCAGTATTGGTTAAGAAAAGCATTGCAGTGCTGGAGAAAGATGTCCCAGAGGGTTCAAGGACAGAATCAATTTGGCTAGAGCTAATGAACAAGAAGGCTGCTCGGTGTAGTCTATAGACCGCCAAATAGTGAGAAGGACGTAGAAGAACAAATCTGCAGGGAAATTACAGAGAGATGCAAGCATTATTGAGTAGTTATAATGGGAAACTTCAATTACCCAAATGTAGACTGGGACAGTGGTAGTGTAAAGGGCAGAGAGGGACAAAGGTTCTTTGATTGTGTTCAGGAGAATTTTCTACAGCAGCATGTGTCCAATCCAACAAGAAAAGACGCACTGTTGGACTTGGTTCTTTGAAATGAGACAGACCAAGTCGATCAAGTGTTAGTGGGGGAACATTTAGGAAACAGTGATCATTGTATTGTATGTTTTAGGATGATGATAGAAAAGGACAATAGGCAATCCAGAGTAAGAATAATTAACTGGATAAGAGCCGACTTCAATAGGGCAAGAACGGGAGCTGAGTCAGATAGGCTGGAACGAAAGATTGGCAGGAAAAACTGTAGCTGAACACGAGGCTACCTTCAAAACAGAATTGGTTCAGGCACAGTCAAGGCATATTCCATCGAAAGGGTAAGGTAGAGCAAACAAATGCAGAGCTCCCTGGATGAAAGAGGAGATTGAAATTAAGATAAAGAAGAAAAAGTGTGCTTAAGACAGGTGTCAGGAGGCAGATGCTACCCAGGCCACGGTGAGAGACGAGGAAACTCTATCACTAGAAGTGTTCAAAATTGATCAGGAGGGAGTGTTGAATAGACTGTCAGTGCTTAAAGTTGATAAGGCACTCGGACCTGATGA
Organism: Carcharodon carcharias; assembly: GCF_017639515.1. Classification (NCBI taxonomy): domain Eukaryota; kingdom Metazoa; phylum Chordata; class Chondrichthyes; order Lamniformes; family Lamnidae; genus Carcharodon; species Carcharodon carcharias. The sequence goes on from NC_054503.1 coordinate 6,470,543, forward strand.
GATGCATCCAAGGACATTGAAGGAGGTGAAAGTAGAAATCACAGGGGAACTGGCCATTTTTCAGTCTTCCCTAGACTCAGGGATGGTGCCAGAGGACTGGAGAAGTGCAAACATTATGTCCTTGTTCAAAAAAGGCTGTAAGGATAGGCCCAGCAATACAGACCAGTCAGTTTAACTTCAGTGGTGGGCAAGATTCTAGAAACAATTATTCAGGATAGAATTAGTAGTCACATGGAAAAATATGGGTTGATAAGGAAGAGCCAGCATGGGTTTCTAAAGGGGAAATCATGTTCAACTAACTTACTGTAGTTTTTTGAAGAGGCAACAGAAAAGGTGGATGAGGGTAATGCTGTTAATGTGGTGTACATGGGCTTTCAAAAGGCATTTGACAGAGTGCCACACAACTGACTTGTGAGAGAAGTTATTGTTCATGGAATAAAAGGGACAGTAGAAATGTGGATACAAAATTGGCTGAAAAATAGCAAGCAGAGAATAATGGTCAATGGATGTTTTTCGGGCTAGAGGAAGGTTTGTAGTGGAGTTCCCCAGGGGTCGGTATTGGGACCCTTGCTTTTCCTGATATATATTAATGATCTAGATCTTGGTGTGCAGGGGACAGTTTCAAAGTTTGCGGATGATACAAAGCTTGGGAGTGTTGTGAACTGCGAAGAGGACGGTGTGGAACTTCAAGAAGACATAGACAAGTCGGTGGAGTGGACAGATAGGTGGCAGATGAAGTTCAATGCGGAGAAGTGTGTGGTGATGCATTTTGGTAGGAAGAACATGGACAGACAATACAAAACAAGGGGTGAAATTTTGAAGGGGGTGCAGGAGCAGAAAGACTTTGGTGTATATGTGCATAGATCATTGAAGGTAACAGGACTGGTGGTGAGAGCAGTTAATAAAGCATATAGTATCCTGGGCTTTATTAATAGGGGCATAGAGTACAAAAGCTGGGAGGTTATGCTGAAATTATATAAGACACTCATTAGACCTCAGCTGGAATATTGTGTACAGTTCTGTGCACCATATTATAGGAAGGATGTGAACACATTGGAGAGAATGCAGAAGGGGTTTACAAGAATGATTCCAGGGATGAGAAACTTCAGCTATGAGGATAGATTGGAGAGGTTGGGGCTGTTCTCCTTGGAGAGGAGAAGGCCGAGAGGAGATTTGATAGAGATGTTCAAAATCATGGGGGGGCTGGACAGAGTAGATAGGGCAAAGCTGTTCCCACTTGTAAAAGGATCAAGAATGCGAGAGCACAGATTTAAAGTGATTTGCAAAAGAAGCAAATGGGACGTGAGAAAAAACTTTTCTACACCACGAGTGGCTCGGGTCTGGAATGCACTGCCTGGAAGTGTGGTGGAGGCAGGTTCAATCGAGGCATTCAAGAGGGCAGTAGATGATTATTTTAATAGAAGCAATGTGCAAGGGTATGGGGAAAAGGCAGGGCAATGGCACTCGGTCATAATGCTCATTTGGAGAGCCGGTGCAGACATAATGAGCTGAATGGTCTCCTTCTGTGCTGTTAAGATTCTGTGATAGGATAGATAAGGGAAAAACAGTGGATGTGGCGTATTTGGATTTTCAGAAAGCTTTTGCTAAAGTCCCTCACAAGAGGTTAGTGTGCAAAATTAAAGCAGATGGGATTGGGGGTAATATATTGGCATGGATTGAAAATTGGTTCGCTGACAGGAAACAGGGTAGGAATAAATAGATCTTTTTCAAAATGGCAGGCAGTAACTAATGGGGTATTGCAATGATCAGTGCTTGGGCCCCAGCTATTCACAATATACATCGATGATTTGGATGAGGGAACCAAATGTAAAATGTTCAAATTTACTGATGGCACCAAACGTGTTGGGAACGTGAGTGGTGAGGAGGATGTTCAGAGGCTTCAAGGTGATTCAGACAAATTATGTGGACAAATACATGGCAGATGCAGTATAACATGAATGTGTGAAGTTATCCACCTTGGTAGGAAAAACAGGATGACAGAGTACTAAATGGTGATAGATTGGGAAATGTTGATGTACAAAGGGACCTGGGTGTCCTTGTACACCAATCGCTGAAAGCAAGCATGCAGGAGGAGCAAGCAGTTAAGAACTAAAAGGTGTGTTGGCCTTCACTGCGAGAGGACTTGAGCACAGGAGCAAGGATGTCTTAGTGCAGCTGTACAGGGCCTTGGGGAGACCACACCTGGAGTATTGTGCGCGGTTTTGGTCTCCTTACCTAAGAAAGGATATACTTGCCATAGAGGGAGTGCAGCAAAGGTTCACCAGACTGATTCCTGGGATGGCAGGATTGTGGTATGAGGGAGATTAGATTGACTAGGCCTGTATTCACTGGAGTTTAGAAGAATGAAACGTTTAAATTCTGACAGGGCGGGACAGACTAATTTATTCATGGGATGTGGGCGTTGCTGGTTAGGCCAGCATTTATTGCCCATCCTGAACTGCCCTTGTTCAGAGGCTGTTGAAGAGTCAGTGAGTCTGGAGTCACATGTAGGCCAGACCAGGTAAGGACATTAATGAACCAGATGGTTTTTTTTTTCACAACAATCGGCAATGGTTTCATGGACATCATTAGACTTTTGATTCCAGATTTTTTTATTGAATTCAAATACTACCATCAGGCGTGGCAGGATTGCAACCCAGGTCCCTGGATTACTAGTCCAGTGACAAGCGACTGGGTGCAGGGATGATGTTTCCTGTGGCTGGGGGAGGGGGGGTCTAGAACAAGGGAATTACAGTGTCAGGATACAGGGTTGGCCATTTAGGATTGAGATGAGGAGAAACTTCTTCACTCAGAGGGTGGTGAACCTGTGGAATTCTCTGCCACAGGAGGATGTGGAGGCCAAGCCACTGAATATATTCAAGAAGAAAATAGATTTCTGAACTCCAGAGGCATCAAGGGGAATGGGGAGAGAGTGGGAGTGTGGCATTGAGATAAAGGATCAGCCAAGATCATATTGAACGGCAGGGCAGGCTAGAAGGACAGAATGACCTACTCCTGCTCCTATTTTCTATTTCTCTAATTATGTTAACGATGATGTAAACATGACGTTCGGGAGAGAATCAAGAGGCTCCAAGGGAGCAAGTCACAGAATAGTCTGCGTCCAGAGAACAATGTACTTACCACAAGGTCTTGGATGTCAATATTTCTTAATAAATAGTTTCAAGGAAAACTAAATGCTGACCATCTCCAAGACACTCAAAGTGAAACCTCATCGAGCAAGATAATTAAACAGGGGCAGCGAGCAAAAACCATGCTGACAGCCCAAAACAGCAGCACATTGTTGTAATCTGGAATGCAATGCCCACAAGCAGATTCAACAGTGACTGTCAAGAGAGAATTAGATGAGCACTTGAAAAGACCAAGGGGAAAGAGCAACAGGGGATCTTTTACATCCACCAGAGGGGGCAGACAGGGCCTCAGTTTAACATCTCATCTGAAAGACAGCATCTGTAACAGTGCAGCACTCTCAGTACTGCCCTAGAGTGTCAGCCTGGATTTTTGTGCTCAGGTGCTGGAGTAGGACTGTATCTAGGACTCACAACCTTCCGATTGGAGGCAAGAATACTACCCACTTGAGCCAAGGTTGACAACAGGAAAAGCAACAGGATGAATGTGGGATGAATGGGAGAGCTCTTTCAAAGAGCCAGCAAAAGCACAATGGGCCAAATGGCCTCCTCCTGTATCGCTGTACAATTCTAGGACACTGTGAGAAGGGCCTCGGTCACCTAATAATGGCTGCAGAATCATTTAGGCTCACCTGAATTGCAGTTACCAATCTTGGGGGGGGTGTAATTAGCGATTTATCGAATGTTGTGGGCACTCCCCTCACCCCACAACCCCGTTGGAAAATGTTGCTGGTTAATACCTGGCTATTATTGTCCCAGTAACTATCGTTGAGAACTCTTGTTCTCTTCCATGTGGTTGTCCTCATTGTCTCCCTGCATATCCGGCACAGATGCTACCAGGTACTTCAGGAAATCGAATTGTTGCTCGATGCACTGTTTCCTGGAGGCAAATAACCCACAAGATTAGCTCCCCCCTTCTCATCACCACTGCCTCTACACTGTGCCCATCAAACGTCCCCTGGGCAGCTACAGCACGGGGTTAGATACAGAGAAAAGCTTCCTCTACACTGTCCCCATCAAACACTCCCAGGACAGGTACAGCACGGGGTTAGATACAGAGAAAAGCTCCCTCTACACTGTCCCCATCAAACACTCACAGGACAGGTACAGCACGGGGTTACATACAGAGTAAAGCTCCCCCGACACTGTCCCCATCAAACACTCCCAGGACAGGTACAGCACAGGGTTAGATACAGAGTGAAGCTCTCTCTACACTGTCCCCATCAAACACTCCTAGGACATGTACAGCACGGGGTTAGATACAGAGAAAAGCTCCCTCTACACTGTCCCCATCAAACACTCACAGGACAGGTACAGCACGGGGTTACATACAGAGTAATGCTCCCCCAACACTGTCCCCATCAAACACTCCCAGGACAGGTACAGCATGGGGTTAGATACAGAGTAAAGCTCCCTCTACACTGTCCCCATCAAACACTCCTAGGACAGGTACAGCACAGGGTTAGATACAGAGAAAAGCTCCCTCTACACTGTCCCCATCAAACACTCCCAGGACAGGTACAGCACGGGGTTACATACAGAGTAAAGCTCCCCCGACACTGTCCCCATCAAACACTCCCAGGACAGGTACAGCACGGGGTTAGATACAGAGTAAAGCTCCCTCTACACTGTCCCCATCAAACACTCACAGGACAGGCACAGCACGGGGTTAGATACTGAGTAAAAGTTCTTTGAGAGAGAACATACTGAACACCAGAATAGTTCATAATACTGTAAGTAAATTTATTTGGTAAATGAATACAAGAATACAATAGTAGTGTATTTAGTTTCTGGTAGTTATTGAAGATGCACCAGTGGAAACAACGCTGAGTTCAGAAGAGAATACACCCTGCAGCAGAGAGAGGAGTTAAATGCTCCATCTTTCGTTATACTAAATATGATTGATTGCTGACAGGAAGCTCTGAACGAGGCTGGAAGTGATTGAAAATCCCTGGCGTATTTATGTTGGCTGCTGCAAGCCATGTGCTGAGGGAGGCTGAGAGCCGACCACTGTCACACGATGTTCCTCCACTTTGAGTTGAAGTGTCCCCGGGCGCACAGCCGATAGCGGTGGGGGGAGCATTTGAGACAGGAGGGCAACAGCAGTCGCAGTGAGCTCGACTCCCTCAGATATGAGCTGGTGATTACTATCGCAGTAGTGAAGCATTGGCATCCTTCCGCTGGTATTTTCTTGGGGGCTGGTATTTTCTTGGGTGCGCAGCCAACTGGAGTCACAGGATTGTGCAATTCTTCTTCACCACCTCCAGCTGGCTCAGCCACGGGCGGTCCCAGATTTGGAATTTACAAATAATCCTCTGAAGGAAAATGGTAAATCAGCATTAATATCACCTTGTGCCTCACACCCGACTGAGCGCCCAGTGCCAAGATACTCACTGCCTCATATCAACCACCCACCCACCCGACACTCCCTGCTTCTCTCACCTTGGCATACCGCAGGCCCGGATGGAAGTTACACGTGTTGAGGTTGACATTTGATGCCATTGACTTCCTGCACGTAGTCGTTCCCAGTTCCATTTTCAGACGGTACATCATCCCCGCCACCACCTGTCAGGGGGAGACCCCACCAACTTTCAGTCAATCAATTCACTGGCAGAGGCAAGGTGAGCACGTAACCACTTCCCTCCCGCCCCCACATCTCAAAACCGAGCTCACACCCCCTACCCCTTTGGCCTCGGAGCCTCTCCTGTGAAGCAGAGAAACCACACCCCCACCCCACTTTTCCTCCTGCCCCACCTCCTCCTCTCCTTCTCCATCCTCTGCCCATCCCTGCCCCACCCTCTGCCCCGCCCCCTCCCTCTGCCCCCGCCCCCTCCCTCCCCTCCCCCCTCCCTCTGTCCCCGCCCCCTACCCCCGTTCCCTCCCCCTGGCCCCTCCCTCTCTCCCTCTGCCCCGCCCCCTCACTCCCTCTGTCCCCGCCCTCTCCCTTTGCCTCCGCCCCCTCCCTCCGCCAGCCCTCTGCCCCCCCCTGCCCCCGACCCTCCCCCTCCCCCTCCTGCCCCCTCCCTTTGCCCCAGCTCCTTCTCTACCCTCCCCTCCCCTTTCCCTCTGTTTCTCACTCTCCCACCTGCTGCTTGGCGCTAATCAATCTCCTCATCTTGCTCAGATAGATATCGTTGGACCCTCGGTTGAAGTGATCGACCGCATACCGGGCCGCCTTCTGCACCTCCTCCGAGTTCATATCGGCCGGTGAGATGCCGCCGGGGATGCTGTCCCCACCCTGGAGCAAGAGGAGCAGCGCCGCGGCACCAAGCAACAGCTTCATCCCTGCCGCCATCTTCATTGCGCAGTCAGAATCTCACTTTCGCTCCGTTCGCGCGTCACTTCCGCGCTAAGGAAAGGTCATGTCCGGAATGACCGAGAGCACTTCCGCCCCGCCCCCCGACCAGGCTGCTGAATGATCCGCCATCTTTGTGAGGGGCATACCTTTAACACCCCATTGCAGGTGCACTCTGAGAATGCCCATGTCTTGCATGAACACCAGCATTGACCACTTGTTGGGCCGAATGGCCTGTTTTTCTGTGCTGTGAAACTCTATAAAATTCCATATAGATCAGCACAGGCCAGGGAAGAGAAGGCTATGGCCTTCCTGTAAGCATTTTCTGACACATCCCAGATGAGAAACTTCAGTTGATTAGAGAAGATGAATTTGCAGAGCTCGGGCTGTTCTCCTTAGAGCTGAGAATGGTTAGAGGGAAGCATTAAAGAGTCAACCACATTGCTGTGGGTCTGGAATCATACGTAGGCCAGACCAGGTAAGGACAGCAGATTTCCTTCTCTAAAGGACATTAGTGAACCAGATGGGTTTTTACAACAATCGATGATAGTGTGAATGGTCACCATTATTGAATCAAGCTTTAGATTCTAGATGTATTAATTGAATTTAAATTTCACCAGCTGCCGTGTTGGGATTTGAACCCACGTTCCGAGAGCACTGACCCGTCACCATCACCCCCCCACCCCCACCCCCCCTCTCCCATTTAAGATAATTCACAAAAGAATCAGAGGTGGAGGTTGTTTTAACACAGCAAGTTAATGTGATCTGGAACGCTCTGCCTTAAAGGGCAGAGTAAGTAGATTGAACGCAAAAGGGAATTAGACGATTACTTGAAAAGGAAACATTTGCAGGGCTGTGGGAGAATGAACAACAGAGGAAGGGATGGAACTAATCGGAGAGGCTCCTTCAAAGAGCCAGCAAAGGTGCAGTGGGCCAATTGGCTCCCCTCCGGTGTTGTTGAGTGATTCTTGGGGGCTGGGGAGAAGTGCCTTGCTCATCTCATCATGGCTGCGAGATCCTTTACGCCCATTCAACATGCAGTTACCAATTTTGGGGTGGGTCATATTAGCGGTTTATTGAATGTTGTGGGTGGGGAGTCCGTGCACCAACCACCCCCCACCACCCCCCCCCCCTCCATCCCCCTTCTGGACTCCAAGGCCGAAGTCAAGCAGGAATTGTCAGAAAACCAGACACTTCAACTTCCCCTAAAATGCCTTTATTCAGAGTAAGATGGTCAATCCCCCCACAGCACCACCAAGTACATTCTCCCATTTCGAATCACCAACGGGTCTCATTAACAGCACAGCAAAGGCAAGGGGAGGAAGGGTGAGGGGAAGGGGGAGGCGGAAGGGGAGGCGGAGGTGAAACAAACTTAAGGGAGCAGATGGCACAAGCCTAGATTATTATTTGCACAAATGTTAATATAAGCCACGATTCTCCTGATCGGGACAGATAAGGTTCCCTCCGCCTATAAGAAACCAAAAATTCTGGGTAAATGAGAGAGCAGAACTTGCCTTAAAAAAAAAATTCCGATTTTTTTTTTAAATTTTTATTAATTTTTACTAAAATTAAAAATTAAAAATAATGCCAAAGTGGCTGGTGACTTCAGCGCCAGTGCAAGACCTATCTCACCCAGCTTTTTAATCACCTCCTCCCTCTCAATCCGCTTATTTTTGGAAGGGAGGGATGGCGGAGGGCTGTGTTGGGAGGGAGAATTTCATGCACACGATAGACACAGTGAGGGGATAAAATGGTTTAAGAACTGCAGCTCGGGCGCAGTAAATAAAACGACGCGAGAGAGAGAGAGAGAGAGAGAGAGAGAGGAAACAAAACTCCCGGATGACCTGATATGAAAAAATAAATCTCAGAAGAGGACAAGCACACACACACAAACACGCACGCACGTACATTCACACACACACACACAAACAAACACACACACTCACAAATGGAATAAAACCCCCACTCCATCCTTGCCACGTCACCAAAAAAAAAGTAATGAAAACACAAAAGCTAAGAATCGTAGTCATCGTCTTCCTCGCCATCTTGACTGCAGACCATCGGGGCGGGTGCTGGCATCGGCAGGTTGCTCATCGCTGGGGAACACGCGGGCATCGGCAGCGTTGGTAGAGGAGTGCTGAAGAGCGACTGAGGGCTGGGGAAGACAAGCGGAAGAAAGAGCCGGTGTTTACACGCTCACGGCCCCACAATGTCACAAAGCCCTTCCCGACCAACGCAGTGAAGAGTTCCAGTGAGTCTGCAGCACAGAAACAGGCCTTTCGGTCCATCTGGATTGTGCCGGCCCTTATGCATCCTCCCATCATCCTATCACCATATATGTCCATTCCTTTCTCCCTCATGTGTTTATCCAGCTTCCCCCTTAAATGTATCTACACAATTCACCTCGACCACTCCCTATGGGAGCGAGTTCCACATTCTCCCCACTCTCTGGATAAAGACGTTTCTCCTGAATTCCCAATTAGTGACTATTTTATAATGACAGCCCCCATCTTCTGTACTATCTATCAAACCCCCTTCAAAATCTTAAAGGCTTCTATCAGATCACTTGTCAGTCTTCTCTTTGCTGCAGCCTGCTCAGTCTTTCCTGATGAGGATAACCTCTCAGAGTCTTTTTGCACCTTCTCCAGCAGCACTTCCATATCCTTTATCTATGTTGTCATGTTGGGAAATGCAGAAGCCAGTTTGCGCGCAGCAATCTCCTCCAAAAATAGCAACATGATACTGACCCAGATCATCTGTTTTATCAGTGATGATTGAGGGATCAATATCGACCCAGGACACCTAGAAGAACAGGCCTTGTCAGCCCAATCTCTCCTCATACAATAATCCTGCCATCCCAGGAATCTGTCTTCACAAAATAGTGGCCCTGGAATGTTTTGCATCCACCCGAGAGAGAAGTGGCTCTAGTTTAAATGTCTCATCTAAAACACGGCATGTCCGAACGCACAGCACCCTGCCAGTACTTACACTGGGAGTGTCGGCCAGGATTATGGGCTCAAGCCTCGAGAGTGGGACTGGAACCCACGACCTACGGACTCAGAGACGTGCGTGCTGCCAATTGAGTCGTCGCCGATAAACTAAAAGCCTGGTTACAGCAGATAGAAGGAAACCAACAAGCACCACCCTGCCATTGTTTCCCTTCCTGCTCTGTACGAGGCTCAGGACCACACCAGGCCTGGCAACTCAGCACAGACCAGGGCTGAAGCCTGGGCCCTCCCTGCTCTTTCTGCAGCTAGAACGCCAGGTTCCCATTCGGATCCGTGGAAAAATATCCTCGGGAAAACCAACACCTTTGGAGAGGATGCGCCCACACACCGGAGAGAATTTGGGCTGGGTCTCCCCCATTGCTCTCTAGTTGGGAGTACCCAGCAGCAGAGTAGAAAGGGAATCTGCGGACATGCGAATTAGGAGCAGGAGTGAGGCCACTCGGCCCCTCGAGCCTGCTCCGCCATTCAATAAGACCACGGCTGATCTGATTGCGGCCTTAACACCACCTTCCTATCTGCCCCACCTTGACTCTCTTGTCGATCAAAAATCCGTCCAACAGCTTTGAATGGATTCAGTGACCCAGCCTCTGGGGAAGAGAATTCCACAGACTAACAACCCTTTGAGGGAAGAAATTCCTCGCCAACTCCGAATGGGAGACCCCAAAGTTCTGAACTGTGCCCCTCTCCCTGCACACCCCCCCCACCCCGTTCTAGACTACCCTCATGAGGGGAAACATCCTCTCACCATCTACCCTATCAAGCCCCCCTCAGAATCTTTTATGTTTCAATAAGATCACCTCTCATTCTTCTAAACTCCAGTGAGTATTGGGCCAAGCTGCTGAACCTTTCCTCACAAGACAAAGCCCCTCATCCCAGGAATCAGCTGAGTGAACCTTCTCTGAACTGCTTCCAATGCAAATATCTCCCTCCTTAAGTAAGGTGACCAAAACTGTACACAATACTCCAGGTGTGGTCTCACCAATGGCCTGGCCAGTTGTAGCAAGACCTCCCTACTTTTATACTCCATTCTCCATGCAATAAGGGTCAATGTTTCATTTGCCTTCCAAATCACTTGCTGTACCTGCATGCTAACTTTTATGTGACTCATGTACAAGGACACCCAGATCCCTCTGTACTGCAGCATTCTGCAGTCTCTCTCCATTTAAATAATATCTTTTTTCTATTCGTTCATGGGGTGTGGGCGTCGCTGGCTAAGCCAGCATTTATTGCTCATCTCTAATTGCCCTTGTTCAGAGGACATTTAAGAGTCAATCACATTGCTGTGGGTCTGGAGTCACGTGTAGGCCCAGACCAGGTAAGGAGGGCAGATTTCCTTCCCTAAAGGGGCATTAGTGACCCAGATGGGGTTTTTACAACAATCGGCAATGGGCTTTTTTAAAATTTGCAGATTTTTATTGAATTCAAATTTCACCATCTTCCATGGTGGGATTCGAACCCAGGTCCCCAGAGCATTACCAGTCAATGACAATACCACTATGCCACTGCCTCCCCAAAATAATAATACATAATACGCTGCTTTTCTATTCTTCCTGCCAAAGCGGACAGCCTCAATTTTCCCACATTATACGCCATCTGACAAATTTTTGCCAACAGCTCAACCACTCTATACTCCTCTCCTTCTGCGTGTTAAGCGTGGGATGTGGGTTCCCAGCGAGGGGGGGGTGCAAGCACAGCCACTCACCTCTGAATTTGGTCTCCGGGTTTGTCCGTGCTCGACCGGGACACTTCCTCCTCGTCCGTCTCGCTGTCCTCAGACTCGTCCTGTCGGTGAAAGGGGCAGAGGTGGGTATTCTGGTTGGTATTACCCTCTAACATTGGCATACCACTGTGAGCATGGGGTGGGGGGGGGGGGTGGGTGGTTGGGGCTGTGGTGGCTAACGTGCAATTTGACTACATGGGGCATCGCTGCCACACGCTATCCACCCATGGATCATCGTGATCCGAGGCTCTTCAATGCTGAGTCGGGACAGAGTTGCAGTGAGACAGAGGGGGTGACAGACTGACACTTACCTCCTGTTCTGATTCGGAACTGGACTGTTTCTTGTCCTTCGCTTTGGCCCCCGCCCCTCCGTTTGTGTTTCTCCGTCCATAGCCTGGCTTCCTCCCCCTTGGGAACGACAGAAAGACGGGTTTAATTGCGGTTGATTAATATCCTGTTAGCTCAAGACCCCACCCCACACCCTCTACCGCCCTAAGAGTATCCTCCTGCACCACCCACCCTCCCACTTCAGCAGCACATTCTCACTGCCGTTCTGCTCCGCAGTACGACGCTCAAACAATCTTGAGCGGCATCGCAGCACACAGCAGGCTTGCTCTCACCAGCTATCTGCATCCTCCAGCAGGGGCAACTAGAGCAGGCAAGGGCTCAGGCTTCACACCTGGCCTCTGCTAAGTCACTTATGACCATCTACAACAAGAGGGAATCTAACAGTTCCAGTTGACGTTCAATGGCATTACCATCACTGAATCCCCCTCTATCAACATCCTGGAGTTACCATCGACCAGAACTGGACCAGCCGTATAAACACTGTGGCTACAAGAACAGGTCAGAGGCTGTGAATCCTGTGGAGAGTAACTCACCCCCTGACTCCCCAAAGCCTGTCCACCATCTACAAGGCACAAGTCAGGAGTGTGATGGAATACTCTCCACTTGCCTGGATGAGTGCAGCTCCCACAACACTCAAGAAGCTCGACACCATCCAGGACAAAGCAGCCCACTTTGTCCACCCCATCCACCACCTTAAGTATCCACTCCCTCCACCACTGACGCACAGTGGCAGCAGTGTGTGTACCACATACAAGATGCACTGCAGCAACTCACCGAGGCTCCTTCGACAGCACCTTCTGAACCCACGATCTCTACTACCTAGAAGGAGAAGGGCAGCAGACACATGGGAACACCACCACCTGCAAATTCCCCTCCAAGCCACACACCATCCTGACTTTGAAAATATATCAGCCGTTCCTTCACTGTCGCTGGGTCAAAATCCTGGAACTCCCTCCCTAACAACACCGTGGGTGTACCTACACCACATGGACTGCAGCGGCTTAAGAAGGCAGCTCACCACCACCTTCTCAAGGGGCAATTAGTGATGGGCAATTACTTCTGGCCCAGCCAGCGACACCCACATCCTGTGAAAGTTTATCAAAAATAAAAATGCTAGTAGTGGAACATGCTCCTTCTCTGTTTGGGCGTGTCCGGGGCAGGGTACAGTACATCAACCTAAAGTAACGGGAGGTTGCTGGGTGACATTGGGCCATTAACATTTCAGTAACTACCTCCGTGGAGCCTTGTCTCCTTCCATGTGGTTGTCTTCATTGTCTCCCTGCATATCCGGCACAGAGGCTACCAGGTCCTTCAGGAAATCGAATTGCTGTTCAAGCTCGATGCACTGTTTCCTGGAGGCAAATAACCCACAAGATTAGCTCCCCCCTTCTCATCACCACTGCCCCTACACTGTCCTCATCAAACACTCCCAGGACAGGTACAGCATAGGGTTAGATACAGAGTAAAGCTCCCTTTACACTGTCCCCATCAAACACTCCCAGGGCAGGTACAGCACGGGATTAGATACAGAGTAAAGCTCCCTCTACACTGTCCTCATCAAACACTCCCAGGACAGGTACAGCACGAGGTTAGAAACAGAGTAAAGCTCCCTCTGCACTGTCCCTATCAGTGCTTACCAAACTCAATACTTTACTCTCCCCACTGTGTCCACCTGTGCGCTAGCTAGTAATTGATTGGTGAAGTTGATGTAGTTTTGCGCTGCAGAGACCGGAGCCCATCACAGCGCCTGCGGCAACTGCATCGGAGCACCGAAAGGTCAGTAATCGCCCTCATCTCCTGCCAAGCTTACTGGCGGAGGGGTGGTGAGGTCCACTGGGGAAACCACCCCCACACCCCCGAACCTAGGCACCATGGGGTGGGTTGGGTTGGGCAAGACACCCAGAAGCGCTTGTGCCGATGGGAGGCTGACGGGTCCCGAGATAAATGGGTGTGTGCAGTTTCCTTACAAGTGAGACGTTGTCATGGTCTTGGCATTTCTCGACTGAGTCACATGGCAGGCCTTGGTAAGTAGGGAATCCAGGAACAGTTCTAATGCCCGAGCTGACCACGGGCAGGTTAAGGAACTCCTCCAGATGCTCGTGGACAATGGGGCTCCCCCACCAACACCGTTCCCCACCCCCTCCACCACCCAGCCCAGTCCAGTCCCACCACATACCCTGGAACTAACCACCAAGAGTGTGAAAGTGCCGACAGAGACCAGCACTGTGTCTACATTACTCCGCCCAATGGGAGAGTGACTCAGTGGCTGGCACTCTCCCACATGACCACTGAGCACAAAATTCCCACTGCCACTACTGGGGGAGCGCAGCACTGTCAGAGGGTCAGTGCTGAGGGACTGCTGCACTGTCGGAGGGTCAGTGCTGAGGGAGCGCTGCACTGTCGGAGGGTCAGTGCTGAGGGAGCTCTGCACTGTCAGAGGGTCAGTGCTGAGGGAAAGCTGCACTGTCGGAGGGTTAATGCCAAGGGAGCGCCGCACTGTCGGAGGGTCAGTACTGAAAGAGTGCCACACTGTTGGTGTCAGTACTGAGCGTGCACAGCACTGTCGGAGAGTTAGTACTGAGGGAGTGCCACACTGTCGGAGGGTCAGTACTGAGGGAGTGCAGCACTGTCAGAGGGTCAGTACTGAGGGAGTGCAGCACTGTCAGAGTGTCAGTACTGAAGGAGCACCACACTGTCAGAGCGTCAGTACTGAAGGAGCACCACACTGTCAGAGGGTCAGTATTGTGGGAGCGCAGCACTGTCAGAGGGTCAGTACTGAGGGAGTGCTGCACTGTCAGAGGATCAGTACTAAGGGAGCGCTGCACTGTTGGAGGATTAGTACTGAGGGAGTGCTGCACTGCCAGAGGGTTAGTACTGAGGGAGTGCTGCATTGTCAGAGGATCAGTACTGAGGGAGCGCCGCACTGTCAGAGGATCAGTACTGAGGGAGTGCTGCACTGTCAGAGGATCAGTACTAAGGGAGCGCTGCACTGTCGGAGGATTAGTGCTGAGGGAGTGCTGCACTGCCAGAGGGTTAGTGCTGAGGGAGTGCTGCACTGTCAGAGGATCAGTACTGAGGGAGCGCCGCACTGTCAGAGGGTCAGTACTGGAGGAGTGCCACACTGTTGGTGTCAGTACTGAGCGTGCGCAGCACTGTCGGAGGGTTAGTACTGAGGGAGCTCTGCACTGTCAGAGGGTCAGTACTGGAGGAGCTCTGTACTGTCAGAGGGTCAGTACTGGAGGAGCTCTGCACTGTCAGAGGGTCAGTACTGGAGGAGCTCTGCACTGTCGGAGGGTCAGTACTGGAGGAGCTCTGCACTGTCAGAGGGTCAGTACTGGAGGAGCTCTGCACTGTCAGAGGGTCAGTACTGGAGGAGCTCTGCACTGTCAGAGGGTCAGTACTGGAGGAGCTCTGCACTGTCAGAGGGTCAGTACTGGAGAAGCTCTGCACTGTCAGAGGGTCAGGTCTGAGGGAGTGCTGCACTGTCAGAGGGTCAGTACTGAGGGAGTGCTGCACTGTCAGAGGGTCAGTACTGAGGGAGTGCTGCACTGTCGGAGGGTCAGTACTGGAGGAGTGCCACACTGTTGGTGTCAGTACTGAGCGTGCGCAGCACTGTCGGAGGGTCAGTACTGAGGGAGCGCTGCACTGTCGGAGGGTCAGTACTGAGGGAGCGCTGCATTGTCGGAGGGTCAGTACTGAGGGAGTGCTGCACTGTCGGAGGGTCAGTACTGACGGAGTGCTGCACTGTCAGAGGGTCAGTACTGACGGAGTGCAGCACTGTCAGAGGGTCAGCACTGAGGGAGTGCAGCACTGTCAGAGGATCAGTACTGGAGGAGCTCTGCACTGTCGGGGGGTCAGTACTGGAGGAGTGCCACACTATTGGTGTCAGCACTGAGCGTGCGCAGCACTGTCGGAGGGTTAGTACTGAGGGAGTGCCGCACTGTTGGAGGGTCAGTACTGAGGGAGCGCCGCACTGTTGGAGGGTCAGTACTGAGGGAGCGCCGCACTGTCGGAGGGTCAGTACTGAGGGAGTGCAGCATTGTCGGAGGGTCAGTACTGAGGGAGTGCAGCACTGTCAGAGGGTCAGTACTGAGGGAGTGCAGCACTGTCAGAGGGTCAGTACTGAGGGAGTTCAGCACTGTCAGAGGGTCAGTACTGAGGGAGCACCACACTGTCAGAGGGTCAGTACTGTGGGGGCGCAGCACTGTCAGAGGGTCAGTACTGTGGGAGCGCTGCACTGTCAGAGGATCAGTACTAAGGGAGCGCTGCACTGTCGGAGGATTAGTACTGAGGGCGTGCTGCACTGCCAGAGGGTTAGTACGGAGGGAGCACCGCACTGTCAGAGGGTCAGTGCTGAGGGAGCGCTGCACTGTCAGAGGATCAGTACTGGAGGAGCTCTGCACTGTCAGAGGCTCAGTACTGGAGGAGCTCTGCATTGTCGGAGGGTCAGTACTGGAGGAGTGCCACACTGTTGGTGTCAGTACTGAGCGTGCGCAGCACTGTCGGAGGGTTAGTACTGAGGGAGCGCCGCACTGTTGGAAGGTCAGTACTGAGGGAGTGCTGCACTGTCAGAGGGTCAGGTCTGAGGGAGTGCTGCACTGTTGGACGTGACGTTAAACCGAGGCCCCTCAGTGCCCTCTCTCAAGTGCATGTAAAATGTCCCAAGGCCACTATTGGAAGCAGAGTAGGGAGTTCTCTGCAGTGTCTTGGATTCAATATTTAGCCCTCAACCCACATCACTGTAAAAAAAAACAGATAATCTGGTCATCATCTCTATTGCTGTTTGTGGGAGCTTGTACAAATCAACACTTTCCTGCATTGCAACACTACACGACACTGCACTGCAAAAGGACTTTAGCGGCTGTAATCTGCTCTGGGGCATCCTGAGCTGCATTAAAATGTTACTGAAATGGATATATGGACCTTGGCAAGGCGGCGGGCGGGGAGGGGAGTGCAGCGTAAGTTCACCAAACTGGTACCTGGATTCCGAGAGTTAAAGCACAAGGCGAGATTACACAGACTGGGTTTGTATTCCCTGGAATTTTGAAGGTTTAGGGGAGACTTGATCAAAGTTTTCAAAACATGAAGGGGAGGGGGGTTGGGGGGAAAGAGAGAGAGAGAGAAACTTATTCCCACTGGTTGGGGGAGTCTTGGACCAGGGTGCAGAGTCTAAAAACGACAGCCAGACTTTTCAGGAGCGAGACTGGGAAACACTTCTGCACACAAAGGGCAGGAGAAGTTTGGAAACTCTCTTCCACAAAGGGAAGCCGATGTTAAATCAATTGTTAATTTTAAAACTGAAATGGTTTTGTTTACTAAAGGTATTGAGGGATATGGGAACAAGGCGGGTACTGGGCAGGAGTTAAGTCACAGATCAGCCATGATCTCATTGAATGGTGGAACAGGCTTGAGGGGCTGAATGGCCTCCTTCAGCGCTGTAACCTTTCTGTGACTCCAAGTTCCAAATTTCCACTGCTCTGTACATGTAGAAGTGTTCCCTAATTTTACTCCAGCCACTCTAGTTTTTAGCCCATGTCCTCCCCCCACCCTTCCCCAGTCGTGGACTAGGGGAGTCAATGCCTGGGAAACAACCACCACAACAAACCCAAATCACCCCCAGCCCCCCCCCCCCAATCAGCAAAGCAGAAACACGAGGGGCTGTCCAGGTTGGAGGATACAGATTATCACGGGAACAGCAGCAGCCACTTTTCCAATCTCTTCGTCAGTCTGCATGATTTTCTTAATTCTGGCCTGCAGTTCAATGAATACACACAGTCAGAACCCAACAACCAGTGAAAGAATCAGGCTAGCCTGAACACAATCGACTGTCATGCACCATCTCAGTGGTGACCAGATTTTCCGCCATGCTGACGCTGATCTCCCTTCACTTCAGCTCCCTAACGCCCCTTCCTATATCCTTCTGGCTCCCCGGCCCTGCCTATCCACCTCCATACACCACCCCACCTGCACCCCGGGTCCTCCCAATTCCCAAACCCACTCCCCCACCATAGGTCCGCCCTATCACCCACATCCCATCCCCCCCATGGGTCTTCCCGACACCCCCCACTCCACCCTCCCAACACCCCCTCCCAAATTCCCCCCCAGCCCCCCCCAACCCAACATACCCTCCCAAACCCACCCTCCCAACCTCCCACCCATCCCCCCCCCACCCTTCCCCCCTCCCATCCCCCGCAACCTCCCAACCTTCCCCCCTCTCCACCCTACCCCACCACCCTCCCACCCCACACTCCCAACCTCCCACCACCCACCCAGCACCCCCCACCCAACACACCCTCCCAACACCCCCAATACAACCCACCCCACCCTCCCAAACCCGCACACCCACCCCACCCTCCCAACTCCCCCCAAGATCCCCCCACCCACCACCCCATCCCCACCCTCCCAACCGCCCCCTCCCATCCTCCATCCAATCCACCCCACCCATCCATTCCCCCATTCCCACCGCATCCTCCCAACCCCCCATCACCCTCCCACCCACATGGTTGCTACCCCCTCCCCCCGCCATGGGTCCTCCGAACCCCAACCCCACCCTCCCAACACCCCCCTCCCAACCCCCCCAACAACCCCCCCCCACCCCCCTCCCAACCCCCCCAACAACCCCCCCCACCCTCACCCCCACCAAACAACCCCCCCACCCCCATCGCCCCCAATACCCCCACCCTCCCAACAACCCCTCCACCCTCACCCCCCAACAACCCCCCCACCCTCACCCCCCAACAACCCCCCCACCCTCACCCCCCAACAACCCCCCCCACCCTCACCCCCCCAAACAACCCCCCCACCCTCACCCCCCCAAACAACCCCCCCACCCTCACCCCCCCAACAACACCCCCCCACCCTCACCCCCCCCAACAACACCCCCCCCACCCTCACCCCCCCCAACAACACCCCCCCCAACAACACCCCCACCACCCTCACCCCCCCCAACAACACCCCCCCCCACCCTCACCCCCCCCCACCCTCACCCCCCCCCACCCTCACCCCCCCCCCACCCTCACCCCCCCCAACAACACCCCCCCCCACCCTCACCCCCCCCACCCTCACCCCCCCCCCACCCTCACCCCCCCAACAACACCCCCCACCACCCTCACCCCCCCAACAACACCCCCCCCCACCCTCATTCCCCCAACAACACCCCCCCACCCTCACCCCCCCAACAACACCCCCCCCACCCTCACCCCCCCAACAACACCCCCCCCACCCTCACCCCCCCCCAACAACACCCCCCCCCACCCTCACCCCCCCCAACAACACCCCCCCACCCTCACCCCCCCCAACAACACCCCCCCAACCCTCACCCCCCCCACCAACACCCCCCCCACCCTCACCCCCCCACCAACACCCCCCCCACCCTCACCCCCCCACCAACACCCCCCCCACCAACACCTCCCCCAACCCTCACCCCCCCCACCCTCACCCCCCCACCAACACCCCCCCACCAACACCCCCCCCACCCTCACCCCCCCCACCCTCACCTCCCCCAACAACACCCCCCCCACCCTCACCTCCCCCAACAACACCCCCCCCACCCTCACCCCCCCCAACAACACCCCCCCTACCCTCACCCCCCCCACCCTCACCCCCCCCAACAACACCCCCCCTACCCTCACCCCCCCCAACAACACCCCCCCCACCCTCACCCCCCCCAACAACACCCCCCCCACCCTCACCCCCCCCAACAACACCCCCCCCACCCTCACCCCCCCAACAACACCCCCCCCACCCTCACCCCCCCACCCTCACCCCCCCCCAACAACACCCCCCCACCCTCACCCCCCCCCAACAACACCCCCCCACCCTCACCCCCCCCCACAACACCCCCCCCACCCTCACCCCCCCCAACAACACCCCCCCCACCCTCACCCCCCCCAACAACACCCCCCCCACCCTCACCCCCCCCAACAACACCCCCCCCCACCCTCACCCCCCCCCACCCTCACCCCCCCCAACAACACCCCCCACCACCCTCACCCCCCCCAACAACACCCCCCCCACCCTCACCCCCCCCAACAACACCCCCCCACCCTCACCCCCCCCAACAACACCCCCCCCACCCTCACCCCCCCAACAACACCCCCCCCACCCTCACCCCCCCCAACAACACCCCCCCCACCCTCACCCCCCCCAACAACACCCCCCCCACCCTCACCCCCCCCCAACAACACCCCCCCCACCCTCACCCCCTCAACAACATCCCCCCACCCTCACCCCCCCAACAACACCCCCCCACCCTCACCCCCCCAACAACACCCCCCCACCCTCACCCCCCCCAACAACACCACCCCACCCTCACCCCCCAACAACACCCCCCCCACCCTCACCCCCCCCAACAACACCCCCCCCACCCTCACCCCCCCCAACAACACCACGCCACCCACACCCCCCCCAACAACACCACGCCACCCACACCCCCCCCAACAACACCCCCCCACCCTCACCCCCACCAACAACACCCCCCCACCCTCACCCCCACCAACAACACCCCCCCACCCTCACCCCCCCAACAACACCCCCCCCAACAACACCACCCCACCCTCACCCCCCCCAACAACACCACCCCACCCTCACCCCCCCCAACAACACCACCCCACCCTCACCCCCCCCAACAACACCCCCCCACCCTCACCCCCCCAACAACACCCCCCCACCCTCACCCCCCAACACCCCCCCACCCTCACCCCCCCCACAACACCCCCCCACAACACCCCCCCACCCTCACCCCCCCCACAACACCCCCCCACCCTCACCCCCCCCACAACATCCCCCACCCTCACCCCCCCACAACACCCCCCCACCCTCACCCCCCCCACAACACCCCCCCACCCTCACCCCCCCAACACCCTCCAAACCCTCACCCCCCCACCCTCACCCCCCGAACAACACCCCCCCACCCTCACCCCCCGAACAACACCCCCCCACCCTCACCCCCCCCAACAACACCCCCCAACAACACCCCCCCACCCTCACCCCCCCCACAACACCCCCCCAACCTCACGCCCCCCAACAACACCCCCCCTACCCTCACCCCCCCACAACACCCCCCCCACCCTCACCCCCCCCACAACACCTTCCCCACCCTCACCCCCCCCACAACACCTTCCCCACCCTCACCCCCCCACAACACCCTCCCCACCCTCACCCCCCCACAACACCCTCCCCACCCTCACCCCCCCACAACACCCTCCCCACCCTCACCCCCCCACAACACCCTCCCCACCCTCACCCCCCCCAACAACACCCCCCCACCCTCACCCCCCCCCAACAACACCCCCCCACCCTCACCCCCCCCCAACACCCCCCCACCCTCACCCCCCCAACAACACCCCCCCACCCTCACCCCCCCAACAACACCCCCCCCACCCTCACCCCCCCAACAACACCCCCCCCACCCTCACCCCCCCAACAACACCCCCCCCCACCCTCACCCCCCCAACAACACCCCCCCCACCCTCACCCCCCCACCCTCACCGCCCCCCAACAACACCCCCCCACCCTCACCCCCCCCCAACAACCCCCCCATCCCAGCTGCTCCCTATCTCCCCCCCTCCCCGGGTCCTCCCAATCTCCGCTCCCCCGGGAGGGGGTCTCTCACCGGTGGGAAGCGGGCGTTGTATTTCTTTTTCTTTGACGGCATCTCGAGGATGTGGGTTTCGGCTTTTTTTTCTCTCTGTCCCTCGGTTGTGGGGGGGTTTTTTTTCCTGAGGATTTTCGGTGACGGCGGCAGCGGCGCGCCCGGCTCCGGGGGTCCTTCTCTCTCCGCCGGCGCACACTCCCCGGATAAAAGAGGCGCTCGCCGCGGCCGCCTGACCGGGGCCGGCTGGCGGGGAAAGATTAAAGGAGCGGAGGAGAGGCCACCGCCCAGCCCGAAACCCGGGTAAACTCTCCCCAACCACCCTCCCTCCCCGCCGGGGTAACCCTGAGGGAGCAGCGGGGGAGGGGGAACATGTTCGCGTTGCCAAGGACCCTCCCTCCCTGCCCTCCGGCCGGTGTTGCTAGGGACCCTCCCTCCCTCCCTGCCCTCCGGCCGGTGTTGCTAGGGATCCTCCGGCCGGTGTTGCTAGGGACCCTCCCTGCCCTCCGGCCGTTGTTGCTGGGGACCCTCCCTGCCCTCCGGCCGTTGTTGCTGGGGACCCTCCCTGCCCTCCGGCCGTTGTTGCTGGGGACCCTTCCTGCCCTCCGGCCGTTGTTGCTAGGGACCCTTCCTGCCCTCCGGCCGTTGTTGCTAGGGACCCTTCCTGCCCTCCGGCCGTTGTTGCTAGGGACCCTCCCTGCCCTCCGGCCGGTGTTGCTAGGGACCCTCCCTCCCTGCCCTGCCCTCCGGCCGGTGTTGCTAGGGACCCTCCCTCCCTGCCCTCCGGCCGGTGTTGCTAGGGACCCTCCCTGCCCTCCGGCCGTTGTTGCTAGGGACCCTCCCTGCCCTCCGGCCGTTGTTGCTAGGGACCCTCCCTGCCCTCCGGCCGTTGTTGCTAGGGACCCTCCCTCCCTGCCCTCCGGCCGGTGTTGCTAGGGACCCTCCCTCCCTGCCCTGCCCTCCGGCCGGTGTTGCTAGGGACCCTCCCTCCCTGCCCTCCGGCCGGTGTTGCTAGGGACCCTCCCTCCCTGCCCTCCGGCCGGTGTTGCTAGGGACCCTCCCTCCCTGCCCTCCGGCCGGTGTTGCTAGGGACCCTCCCTCCCCGCCCTCCGGCCGTTGTTGCTAGGGACCCTCCGGCCGGTGTTGCTAGGGACCCTCCCTGCCCTCCGGCCGTTGTTGCTGGGGACCCTCCCTGCCCTCCGGCCGTTGTTGCTGGGGACCCTCCCTGCCCTCCGGCCGTTGTTGCTGGGGACCCTCCCTGCCCTCCGGCCGTTGTTGCTGGGGACCCTTCCTGCCCTCAGGCCGTTGTTGCTGGGGACCCTCCCTGCCCTCCGGCCGTTGTTGCTAGGGACCCTCCCTGCCCTCCGGCCGTTGTTGCTGGGGACCCTTCCTGCCCTCCGGCCGTTGTTGCTAGGGACCCTCCCTGCCCTCCGGCCGTTGTTGCTAGGGTCCCTCCCTGCCCTCCGGCCGGTGTTGCTAGGGACCCTCCCTCCCTGCCCTGCCCTCCGGCCGGTGTTGCTAGGGACCCTCCCTCCCTGCCCTCCGGCCAGTGTTGCTAGGGACCCTCCCTCCCTGCCCTCCGGCCGGTGTTGCTAGGGACCCTCCCTCCCTGCCCTGCCCTCCGGCCGGTGTTGCTAGGGACCCTCCCTCCCTGCCCTCCGGCCGGTGTTGCTAGGGACCCTCCCTCCCTGCCCTCCGGCCGGTGTTACTAGGGACCCTCCCTCCCTGCCCTCCGGCCGGTGTTGCTAGGGACCCTCCCTGCCCTCCGGCCGTTGTTGCTAGGGACCCTGCCTGCCCTCCGGCCGTTGTTGCTAGGGACCCTCCCTGCCCTCCGGCCGTTGTTGCTAGGGACCCTCCCTCCCTGCCCTCCGGCCGGTGTTGCTAGGGACCCTCCCTGCCCTCCGGCCGGTGTTGCTAGGGACCCTCCCTGCCCTCCGGCCGTTGTTGCTAGGGACCCTCCCTGCCCTCCGGCCGTTGTTGCTAGGGACCCTCCCTGCCCTCCGGCCGTTGTTGCTAGGGACCCTCCCTCCCTGCCCTCCGGCCGGTGTTGCTAGGGACCCTCCCTCCCTGCCCTCCGGCCGGTGTTGCTAGGGACCCTCCCTCCCTGCCCTCTGGCCGGTGTTGCTAGGGACCCTCCCTCCCTGCCCTCCGGCCGATGTTGCTAGGGACCCTCCCTCCCTGCCCTCCGGCCGGTGTTGCTAGGGCCCCTCCCTCCCTGCCCTCCGGCCGGTGTTGCTAGGGACCCTCCCTCCCCGCCCTCCGGCCGGTGTTGCTAGGGACCCTCCGGCCGGTGTTGCTAGGGACCCTCCCTGCCCTCCGGCCGTTGTTGCTGGGGACCCTCCCTGCCCTCCGGCCGTTGTTGCTGGGGACCCTCCCTGCCCTCCGGCCGTTGTTGCTGGGGACCCTTCCTGCCCTCAGGCCGTTGTTGCTGGGGACCCTCCCTGCCCTCCGGCCGTTGTTGCTAGGGACCCTCCCTGCCCTCCGGCCGTTGTTGCTGGGGACCCTTCCTGCCCTCCGGCCGTTGTTGCTAGGGACCCTCCCTGCCCTCCGGCCGTTGTTGCTAGGGTCCCTCCCTGCCCTCCGGCCGGTGTTGCTAGGGACCCTCCCTCCCTGCCCTCCGGCCGGTGTTGCTAGGGACCCTCCCTCCCTGCCCTGCCCTCCGGCCGGTGTTGCTAGGGATCCTCCCTCCCTGCCCTCCGGCCGGTGTTGCTAGGGACCCTCCCTCCCTGCCCTCCGGCCGGTGTTGCTAGGGACCCTCCCTCCCTGCCCTCCGGCCGTTGTTGCTAGGGACCCTCCCTCCCTGCCCTCCGGCCGTTGTTGCTAGGGACCCTTCCTGCCCTCCGGCCGTTGTTGCTAGGGACCCTCCCTGCCCTCCGGCCGGTGTTGCTAGGGACCCTCCCTGCCCTCCGGCCGGTGTTGCTAGGGACCCTCCCTGCCCTCCGGCCGGTGTTGCTAGGGACCCTCCCTGCCCTCCGGCCAGTGTTGCTAGGGACCCTCCCTCTCTCCCCCCAGCCGGTGTTGCTAGGGACCCTCCCTCCCTGCCCTCCGGCCGGTGTTGCTAGGGACCCTCCCTCCCTGCCCTCCGGCCGGTGTTGCTAGGGACCCTCCCTCCCTGCCCTCCGGCCGGTGTTGCTAGGGACCCTCCCTCCCTGCCCTCCGGCCGGTGTTGCTAGGGACCCTCCCTCCCTGCCCTCCGGCCGGTGTTGCTAGGGCCCCTCCCTACCTGCCCTCCGGCCGGTGTTGCTAGGGCCCCTCCCTCCCTGCCCTCCGGCCGGTGTTGCTAGGGACCCTCCCTCCCTGCCCTCCGGCCGGTGTTGCTAGGGACCCTCCCTCCCTCCCTCCCTGCCCTCCGGCCAGTGTTGCTAGGGACCCTCCGGCCAGTGTTGCTAGGGCCCCTCCCTCCCTCTCTCCCCCCAGCCGGTGTTGCTAGGGACCCTCCCTGCCCTTCGGCCGTTGTTGCTGGGGACCCTTCCTGCCCTCCGGCCGTTGTTGCTAGGGACCCTCCCTGCCCTCCGACCGTTGTTGCTAGGGACCCTCCCTGCCCTCCGGCCGGTGTTGCTAGGGACCCTCCCTCCCTGCCCTCCGGCCGGTGTTGCTAGGGACCCTCCCTCCCTGCCCTCCGGCCGGTGTTGCTAGGGACCCTCCCTCCCTGCCCTCCGGCCGGTGTTGCTAGGGCCCCTCCCTCCCTGCCCTCCGGCCGGTGTTGCTAGGGCCCCTCCCTCCCTGCCCTCCGGCCGGTGTTGCTAGGGCCCCTCCCTCCCTGCCCTCCGGCCGGTGTTGCTAGGGACCCTCCCTCCCTGCCCTCCGGCCGGTGTTGCTAGGGACCCTCCCTCCCTCCCTGCCCTCCGGCCAGTGTTGCTAGGGACCCTCCGGCCAGTGTTGCTAGGGCCCCTCCCTCCCTCTCTCCCCCCAGCCGGTGTTGCTAGGGACCCTCCCTGCCCTCCGGCCGTTGTTGCTGGGGACCCTTCCTGCCCTCCGGCCGTTGTTGCTAGGGACCCTCCCTGCCCTCCGACCGTTGTTGCTAGGGACCCTCCCTGCCCTCCGGCCGGTGTTGCTAGGGACCCTCCCTCCCTCCCTGCCCTCCGGCCGGTGTTGCTAGGGACCCTCCCTCCCTGCCCTCCGGCCGGTGTTGCTAGGGACCCTCCCTCCCTGCCCTCCGGCCGGTGTTGCTAGGGACCCTCCCTCCCTGCCCTCCGGCCGGTGTTGCTAGGGACCCTCCGGCCGGTGTTGCTAGGGACCCTCCCTGCCCTCCGGCCATTGTTGCTGGGGACCCTCCCTGCCCTCCGGCCGTTGTTGCTGGGGACCCTTCCTGCCCTCCGGCCGTTGTTGCTAGGGACCCTCCCTGCCCTCCGGCCGTTGTTGCTAGGGACCCTCCCTGCTCTCCGGCCGGTGTTGCTAGGGACCCTCCCTCCCTGCCCTCCGGCCGGTGTTGCTAGGGACCCTCCCTCCCTGCCCTCCGGCCGGTGTTGCTAGGGACCCTCCTTCCCTGCCCTCCGTCCGGTGTTGCTAGGGACCCTCCCTCCCTCTCTCCCCCCAGCCGGTGTTGCTAGGGACCCTCCCTCCCTGCCCTCCGGCCGGTGTTGCTAGGGACCCTCCCTCCTTGCCCTCCGGCCAGTGTTGCTAGGGACCCTCCCTCCCTCCCTGCCCTCCGGCCAGTGTTGCTAGGGACCCTCCCTCCCTCTCTCCCCCCAGCCAGTGTTGCTAGGGACCCTCCCTCTCTCCCTGCCCTCCGGCCGGTGTTGCCGGGGACCCTCCCTGCCCTCCGGCCGGTGTTGCCGGGGACCCTTCCTCCCCTCCAGCCGGCGTCACTGGGGCTCCTTGCCGCCCTCCGGCCAGCTTCGCCGGTGTCCTTCACCACCCTCCAGCTGGCACCACCAGGGTCCCTCGCTGCCCTGCGGCCGGGGTCTGTCCCTCGCCGGCCAGGGTCCGTCCCTCACCGCCCTCCGGCCGGCGTCGCCAGGGCCCCTCCCTACCCTCTGGCCGGGGTCGCCGGTGTCCCTCGCTTTTGACTGTATTGATAGCGATTTCCTCCTCTTCAGCCCATGTTGCTAGGACCCCTCTGCTGGAGTTAGTTGCTAGAGTCTTTACTCACATGATACCTGTAACTGTGGTGTTTAAACTGAGTTTTCCTTCAATTGATTTGCCATGTTCTCCTGACGCTGAGCTTCCTCTATTAACTTTGGTGTTTTGTTTGTATTGCTTTGACTCCTCTGTGTTTAGCTCGATCGTATTTCTCACCCACAGGGCGTCAAGCCTCGGAGTCTTTCCACCATTTCCACGGCAGGTGGCACGAACTGGGAATCCAAACGCTGAGAACAGAAGGCACGCCAAAGACGGAGGATATTTCCAGTAAGTTAACCCACATTTCTGGCCAGAACATTGACCACTGTCCTCGCCAGCTGTAAATTGGTTTTATCCTGTTTGGAGTCCCAACTTTTTATCACCAGCCGTACCCTTCCTCCAGAGATTGGCCATAAAATCCAGACCGACACGGCCAGTGCCCGCACTGAGGGAGTGCTGCGCTGTTGGAGGCAGTTCTTGCCGGTGTCCTTGGGGGGCCAATCTTTAGCCCTCAATCAACATCACTTTGCATTGCTATTTGTGGGATCTTGCTGTGTGCAAATTTGGCTGCCACCTTCCTCCCCTGGGTTGCGACAGTGAATACACTTTGCAAAATGGGCCGAACAGCTGCTCTGGGACATCCTGAGGCGCTACAGAAATGAAAGCCTTTCAGTTCTCCTCTCCGGCCTCTGCTGACAGGTTCCAGGGGCACCCGCTGCCCTCGGGGTCCTTCGCCTGGGTGTGTGAGCCCAAACAAGTATTATTGACTGTCGGTTTTGTGGTGGCAGGGGATGGGGTAGCGGGGGCGCGGTCAAAGCCAGAGCGATTCTGCGATTCTGATTCTGGGCAGAGTCTGGAACAGTGGTGAGGACCCCAGTTTAATTTGTTGTTCCTCGCCCCCAGCCTGGGAACGCTGAAACCAACCATGGCCATATCAGATTAACACAGGTGGGAGGTTGAGCATTCTGGGAAAAGGGAACTGAGATGGAAGCCGGTAGGAGAGAACTCTCCTCCCCTCCTGCACCCCCCCCCCCCCCCCCCCCCCACACGCCAGTAAGTGATCTGCAGCCTGCAGATTGTATAGCGGGCAGATGTGCAGCCTGGGTTCACTTCCGAGCACACAGTGGGGTAAATTGGAATGTGCAAGCTCATTAGTGCTGCCTTCTGGAAGGGCCATTGGGTGTTACTACAAGCTGCTCCCACGAGAGGTGGCGCAAGGTATTACTTCATAGCTTCCCCCCCCCCCCCCACTAGAGGCGGTGGAAGGGATTGCTTCATAGCTCCTCCTAGAGATGGCGGAAGTTATTGCTTCGTAGCTCCCCCAGAGGTGTTATAAGGTATTGTTTCATAGCTCCCCCAGAGGTGGTGGGAGGTATTGCTTCAAACCTCCTCCTAGAGGTGGCAGAAGTTACTGCTTCATAGCTCCCACAGAGGTGGCGTAAGGTATTGCTTCATAGCTCCCTCCTAGAGGTGGCGGAAGTTACTGCTTCATAGCTCCCCCAGAGGTGGCGTAAGGTATTGCTTCATAGCTCCCCCAGAGGTGTCATAAGGTATTGTTTCATAGCTCCCCCAGAGGTGGCGGGAGGTATTGCTTCATAGCTCCCTCCTAGAGGTGGCGGAAGTTACTGCTTCATAGCTCCCCCAGAGGTGGTGTAAGGTATTGCTTCATAGCTCCCCCAGAGGTGTCATAAGGTATTGTTTCATAGCTCCCCCAGAGGTGGCGTAAGGTATTGCTTCATAGTTTCCCCAGAGGTGGTGGGAGATATTGCTTCATAGCTCCCTCCTAGAGGTGGCGGGAGGTATTGCTTCATAGCTCCCTCCTAGAGGTGGCGGGAGGTATTGCTTCATAGCTCCCTCCTAGAGGTGGCGGGAGGTATTGCTTCATAGCTCCCTCCTAGAGGTGGCGGGAGGTATTGCTTCATAGCTCCCTCCTAGAGGTGGCGGGAGGTATTGCTTCATAGCTCCCTCCTAGAGGTGGCGGGAGGTATTGCTTCATAGCTCCCTCCTAGAGGTGGCGGGAGGCATTGCTTCATAGCTCCTTCTAGAGGTGGCAGGAGGTATTGCTTCATAGCTCCCTCCTAGAGGTGGCGCAGGGCACTTTCTGGTGTCACCTTGTGCAGGCTGCTGCATGGTGCCCCCCCTTCAGTCACAATGCCCACAGCATCTCACCCACCTCCCCTTTTTTTCCTTTTGACCAGTAGAGGAATCCCCACCTATCCACCCACCCGGAATGAGTGACCCCGACGACGAGGGACCTGAGCCGTTCCAGGCGGAGCGCGACCTGGCGGCAGAGGCCATGGCGGCCGACATGGACCCCTGGGTCATCTTCGACGGCCGCAGGACCCCACGGGCTGAATTCGACGACTGGCTGGACAGCAACCGGCCCTCCCGCGTCTTCCGCCACGGCGAGCCGGCCCACAACGCCGAGCCCGTGGGCTGGATCGCCGTCTACGGGCCGAGCAGCTCGCCAGAGCCCGAGCGCGGCGACCCCGAGGGGCTGCAGGAGGACTGGGAGCGGCTGCTGAGCAGCGGGCGGCCCGTCACCTTCGAGACCGTCAAGGAGCTGGCCCTGAACCGGCGGGTGCTGAGCGGCAAGTGGCTGATGCACCTCGACACGGGCTTCAAGGTGGACCACGCCTGGGGCAGCATTGCCCGGGCGGTGCTGGACGGGAAGGTGCCCGCTGCCAAGGTCAGCCCCTACTGCCCTGGCTCGGCTGCCAAGCATGTCATCTGTGTACCCAGCGACGACTTCACCGACGAGAGCCAAGTGGTGAGCCTGGACGCTGCCATCCGGGCCGTGGGCATTAAGTGCCCCCTCTCCTACAAGCCAGACGCCTACACCTACCTGGGCCTGTATCGGGGCAATCACTGGAAGCTCTGCCCCACCATCTACGAGAGCCGCTACGACCTGGAGTGCATCCCCCGGCGCTCGCGCATCACCAGCAAGGTGTCCATGACCGAACTGACCTAACCGTGCGGTGGGAACTGCCTTGGGCGCGCCTGATGGGTTATTTTTTAAATGTACAGTTTCAAAAGAAAGAGAGAATTGAACAAAAGATGACGTGTCAGCGTTGGTCAATAAGTCTCATGCGGGGCCTCAGTTTGTGGTTTGCCTTTGTTCTGTCCTCTTGTTTGTTGGCGGGGAGCAAGAATCACGTTACGTGGGATATACAGCGCCGAAAGGGGCCATTCAGCCCATCCGATCCACTCGAGCTTTCACGCAGTGTGTGACTAAGGGAGCTCGAGAGTTGATTTACATAGGATGACAGATATATGTATGGCACAGAAAGAGGCCATTCAACCCAACTAGTCCATGTCGGTCCACTCGAGCCTCCTCCCATCTTTCCCCATCTGAATCTACCATCGTAACCCTCTATTCCTTTCGCCCTTATATACTTGTCCAGTTTCCCCTTAAATGTATCTATACTATTCACCTCAACCACACCCTGTGGTAGAGAGATCCACATTCTCCCCAATCTCTGGGTAAAGAAGTTTCTCCTGAATTCCCGGCCGGATTTATTAGTGACTATCTTATATTGATGGCCTGTAGTTCTGCTCTTCCCCAAGAGGAGACATTCTCTTTGTATCCACTCTATCAAAACCTTTCAGAATTTTAAAGACCTCTAATCACCCCTCAGCCTTCTAATTTCAAGAGAAAGACCCAGCCATAAGACATAGGAGCAGAAATTAGGCCATTCGGCCCATCGAGTCTGCCCCGCCATTCAATCATGTCTGATAAGTTTCT
This sequence comes from Carcharodon carcharias, assembly GCF_017639515.1. Classification (NCBI taxonomy): domain Eukaryota; kingdom Metazoa; phylum Chordata; class Chondrichthyes; order Lamniformes; family Lamnidae; genus Carcharodon; species Carcharodon carcharias. Next base: position 6,500,458 of record NC_054503.1, read on the forward strand.
CAACCCCATTCTCCCACCTTCTCCCCGTAACCTTTGATCCCCTTACCAATCAAGAACCTATCTATCTCAGTCTTAAATACACTCAATGACCTGGCCTCCACAGCCTTCTGCGGCTATGATTCACCACTCTCTGGCTAAAGAAGTTTCTCCTCATCTTTGTTCTAAAAGGTCTTCCCTTTACTCTGAGGCTGTGCCCTCGGGTCCTAGTCTCTCCTACTAATGGAAACATCTTCCCCACGTCCACTCTATCCAGGCCTTTCAGTATTCTGTAAGTTTCAATCAGATCCCCCCTCATCCTTCTACACTCCATCGAGTATAGACCCAGAGTCCTCAAACGTTCCTCATATGTTAAGCCTTTCATTTCTGGGATCGTTTCCATGAAACCCCTCTGGACCCTTGCCAGGGCCAGAACATCCTTCCTGAGATGCGGGGCCCATCAGCCTGTCAATCCTTTCCTGATTATGTATACCCACACATTTCTGGGATCATCCTTGTAAACCTTCTCTGCACCCTCTCCGCACCCTCTCCAGTGCCTCTATATCCTTTTTTATAAAATGGCGACCAGACCTGCGCACAGTGCTCCAAGTGTGGTCTAACCAATCCAGGTTGAGCATAACCTTCCTACTTTTTAATTCCATCCTTCTAGAAATAAAACCTTGTGCTTCAGCCTTGCTATAGGACATCTTCCTGGGACCCAGCAGCATTAGCATGCACCCTCATCACCCACTTACAGTTGAGAGGCAACAGGCAGGTTGGTCATGGGTGGGGAAGTGGCATCGGTCTCTGATAGCTTCTGCCTGCTGTTTTTTTTTGGCATATCCTGCCTAGCAGAAAGGACCCTACCCCATTCCCCACTTCCGATGTCCAGTGCCTGCTCCCACAGGCAAGGAAGATAGGTGGAGGGAGGCACAAGGGTAGGTGGTACTCCACTAGGAAATGAATCTGTCCGTAACGCACCCACAACCCTAATTTCTCTCTCACGCCACTAGTGAATCCCAAGTACAGCACCATCGACTTATTTGATTTATTTTTGTTTATACACTTGTTATTCCAGAGCCATGGAGATTACCTTTAACACCCCCCCAAGTGGCATGGTGTGTGTGTTAGGGGGGGAAGAAACAAACCAAGCACCACCGTTGATAAGATCATAAATAGGAGAAGAAGGCCATTCAGCCCACTGAGCCTGCTCCACCATTCAATAAAATCATGGCTGATGTGATTGTGGCCTACATTCCACTTTACTGCCTGTCCCCCATATCCCTCGACTCCCTTGTCAATCAAAAATCTGTAACTCGGCCTTGAATATATTCAATGACCCGGCCTCCACTGCTCCCTGGGGAAGAGAATTCCACAGACTAATGATCCTCCCGGGAAGAAATTCCTCCTCATTTCCTTCTTAAATGGGAGAGCCTTTATTTTGAAACTGTGCCCCCTGGTTCTAGATTCCCCCATGGGGGGTGGGGGGAGAAAACATCCATTCAGAATCTTGTTTCGATAAGATCACCTCTCATTCTTCTAAACTCCAATGAGTATCAGCCCAACCGGTTCAATCTTTCCCAATAAGACAAACCCCTTCATCCCAGGAATCAGCCAAGTGAACTGCTTCCAATGCAAGTATATCCTGCCTTAAGCAATCAAAACTGTACACAGTACTTCAGATGCAGAAACACCAATGCCCTGGACAGTTGTAGTAAGATTTCCCAACTTTTATACGCCATCTCCCCTTGCAATAAACACCAGCATTCCATTTGCCTTTCTAATCGCTTGCTGTACCTGCACATGAACGTGCTGTGATTCACATACAATGACACCCAGATCCCTCTGTACTGCAGCATTCTGCATCGTCTCTCTATTTAAATAACATTCTGCTTTTCTATTCTTCCTGCCAAAGTGGACAATGTCACATTTCCCACATTATGCTCCATCTGATAAATTTTTTGCCAACCTCCTACTGCGTGTTAAGCATGGGTCATGGGCTCCCAGATGGAGAGGGGTTCCGTGTTTGTCCGCACTGGACCAGGACACCCTATTCCAGTTGTAGCAAGGCTTCCCTACTTTTATACTCTATATTCCCCTTGCGATAGCTGCCAACGTTCCACGAGCCCTCCTAAGTACTTGCTGTACCTGCACGCTACCTTGTGATTCAAAATTCAAAAAAATTGTGACTCAGTTACTTCACAGGCTCGTCAGACAAACACCAGAGTGACGATGTCAATTTAATTCTAGCTTTATTTAAAAGAATTAGGCTTTAAAAAAAAAACATCATTCAGTTACAACATTCTGTTACATGTAAGATAATACTTTCTAACATTTAAGCTCCTGGCTATATAAGGTATTGCAGGAACTAACTGTATGAAGTGACTGTAGTTGCAGCTACACTCTTAAGCTCTATGTATGTACATTATCCCATGAAGTGAAAATAGATGAGAGCTCCTGTCTCCTGACAGGGCACCACCAACCCTGGCGCCTTAAACTATCACGAGTGTGGGGAGACAGTGGCGTCATGGTAATGTCAGAGAACCCGGGCTAATACCCTGGGGACAGGGGTTCAAATCCCACCATGGCAGCTGGTGAAATTTAAATTCAGTTAATAAATCTGGAATCGAAAGCTAGCCTCAGTGACAGTGAGCAAGAAACTAACATCGATTGTTGTTAAAAAAAAAACCCATCTGGTTCATTAAAGCCCCTTCAGGGAAGGAAACCTGCTGTCCTTATCTGGTCTGGCCTACATGTGACTCCAGACCCCACAGCAAACGTGTTTGATTTCTTAACTGCCCCTCCGAAATTGGCCGAGCAAGTCGTTCAGTTCAAGGGCAGTTAGGGATGGGTAATAAATGCTGGGCCTTGCCAGCGATGCCCACATCCCTTGAAAATAATTTTTAAAATGTATAGGCATTTGGGGGGGGGGGTGGGGGGGGGGGGGCGGGGGGGCAGGTGGGTGAAGGGTTTGAGTCTGTTAACACGCGTGCACCCTCCCTATGTTTTGATCACTGCAGTCACTTGGTCTCCCTGTGCTTTCAGCTGAGGAGGAAGAGGGAACCATTTTCGATAGAGGCTTACACAGTCTGTTTTATTTTAAAAAGCATCTTATTTGCTTTTCTCTACATTGCTCAGAGCAGACAGTTCTAGACAGTGGACAGGCTCCATTTATATTAACATTCTTTCTAAAGAAAAAAACTTAAGTTTCTAAAACCTTTTTCGAAACAAGAAAAAAAAAGGTGCAGAATCAAACCCGCCACCGGTTTCAAAGGCTTCTGGGCAGAGAATAATCCATTACGTTAACAATATTTATAGTAATACAGAACTTGAGCATTGCTGGGGCTGGGTTTGGGCGGGGGGGGGTGGGGGGAGAGACATTTTGTCAAAGCTTTTAGGTTGCGCTCGTCAGGACAAATCGCAAGAATACCAGTGTCAGGGAGAGCCCCAGTTTTATACCGTATGAGTACAGGAGGAATAGCTGACACCGCGTCCTTTCCTTTTCTTTTCCCAGCAATGCTCAAGTTAACGTTTCGAACAGCGCAGTGCAGGAGCGAGATGGCAGCAGCGCTCGTGTCCCCCCCGCCCCCCAAACGGCCGGCTCACCCCAGGGGTGCTCCGAGCACTGCCCTGCTTTTCGCTTCCGCTGCAGCGGGAGGGCATGAAACAAGGTGGAGGCACTGGCCTTCCCAGCATGCCCAGCAGCAAGAGCCCGCCCTCAGAAGTTAGCGGTGAGGCCAGGACAGCCCTGGGTCGAGGCCCGAATCGGTTATAAGCTGGTCCTCCTCAGCACCCTGGGGTGGTGGGGGGCAGGGAGGGAGGACATACACCATCCTGCACCCTTCCCCTCCCCCCCCAACCCCCCGCCTTTCTTTAGTTTTCGAAAAGGTTTGAGCAGACCTTCTAATGTTGATCAGCGGAGAATTCGTAATCCTGTGCTCGCAGTGTGATACCGTGTGCTTGAAGTTGGGAACTGATTTATATAAGTCAATGCTGTTTTCGGCAACCACATTGGACACCTCAGGAGCCACTTTAAGGCTCCTTCCATCCCCCACCCCCACTCAGCAAAACAGATCTCCATCCAGCCGAGCAATTTACAAAATTTGCAGTAAAGGGTTCCTATTATATATCTACAATGTTTAGAACTTGGACTGGGGAAGGAACATTTATTGTGCTTCTCCAGTTTCTCTCTCTCATGCATCCCTCTTTTCCATCGCTCCACCATGGCCATATCTTCAGCTACCTGGGCCCGAAGCTCTGCAATTTCCTCCCTAAACCTCGCGGCCTCCCTCTCCCCCTCTCTCTCATCCTTTCTTGGTGCTTCTTGTTTAGTCACCAGTCCCATTACCTCCTCAGGCGGCTCAATTATCAAGTTTCGGATTGATAATCACTCCCACGAAGCACCTTGGGATGTTTTACTAAAAGCTCTCAGGGACCATCTTAAAAGGAAGAACGGGAGAGAGGTGGAGAGGTTGAGGGAGGGAATTCCAGAGCTTAGGGCCCGGGCAGTTAAAGGCACGGCTGCCAACAGTGGAGCGATGGGAATTGGGGGATGCTCAAGAGGCCGGAATTGGAGGAGCGGAGAGATCTGGGAGGGAGGAGCGGAGAGATCTGGGAGGGGGGAGCAGGGAAGAGAGAGAAGGGGAGGGAGGAAGAGAGAGAGAGAGAGAAGGGGAGGGAGAGAGAGAGAGAGAGAGAGAAGTGGAGGGAGAGAGAGAGAGAAGGGGAGGGAGAGAGATAGAGAAGGGGAGGGAGAGAGAGAGAGGGAGGGATAGAGAGAAGGGGAGGGAGAGAGAGAGAGAAGGGGAGGGGGAGAGAGAGAGAAGGGGAGGGAGAGAGAGAGATAGAGAAGGGGAGGGAGGGAGATAGAGAAGGGGACAGAGAGAGAGAGAATGGAAGGGAGAGAGAGGGGAGGGAGAGAGAGAACGGGAGAGAGAGAGAGAGAGAAGGGGAGGGAGAGGGAAGGGGAAGGGGTAGGTAGGGAGGGGGTAGGGAGGAAGGACGGGGCAGGGGAGGGAAGGAGGGGCTAGGGTAAGGAACTGAAGACTATGATGAGAACTTCCAAATGGAGGCACGGATTTAACAACACAGCAGAGCAGGGATCGGGAGTCGGAGAATTTACTTCCTATTGTGTCTCGTAGATCTTGTTTATCTCGGAAGAGTTCATCAGCTCAAAGCTTTGCGAAAAGAGGGACATTAAGTGATCCTCATCAGAGGGGTCCGGCAGGAAAGCGGCGGGTTCCAGGTCCCCATTGAGCGCTGCTTCACCGGGATCCGGTTTCTCATCCTCCTGACTGCTGGCCATGAGCTTCAGGATGTCCGGCGAGTAGCTCATCAGCGTGGTGGTCGGCATGCTGCTGGACAGCCCATCCAAGCTGAAGTCCGGCAGCGAGGGCCTCAGGGGGTTCGAATGTGGCTGCAGTTGTATGTTTGACACATCCTGCTTGAGCATCTCCCGGAACTCCATGTTATCGATGGAGCCCAGGCTGACACACTCACCCTCCTGCCCCATCATGGTGCCCTCGCCCAGGAACTGATCCATTGAGCTGGGCCCCTCGCCCAGGTACAGCTCTGGTTTGGCAATGCAGGGGACGGAGGCCGTGGCCGCCACCCCCCCTCCCCCTCCCGCCCCGTCCCCTCCCCCGTTCTGCCCTAGCTGGAAGGAGCTGCCAAACAGTTCGGTCACGTCGATGGTGGAGAAGGCGTTGGGCACGTTGGCAACGTCTGGAGCCTTGCTAGTGAAGGCGAAGGGGCTCACCAGCTGCCCTCCCCGGGTGTCTGTCACCACCGGGGGCAAATAGTTGTACGTCTGGGGGATGGGGGCAGCCACTGACGGGACGGGGGCAGACACAGGCACCTGGGGGTGGCAGGCGCCCGTATGAAAACGGTCAAGAGGCTGATAACCGTGGCTGGCCGGCATGGTCCCTCCCAGGATATCCGGAGCACTCCCGCCTGAGGAGACACAAAATAAAAGAGACCCTCGTCAACGAAACTGCGCTCACCCCGATCCCCGACAACCATCGCACACGGGCCCCACCCTCACCCGCACACCTCCCCCCCCCGACCCGACCCCCGACCCGGAAGCAGTGCAGCGCAGGAATTGCCCACCTCTGTGCTCCAGCTTCTCGAACATCTTGGCGTTGGCCCCTCTGCTGTCGCTGCCAGCTCGATGGGGCGTGGCGATGGGTCTCTGGGCTGGGGGCACCCCTGGGGAATGGAGTCGGGTTGGGGGGGGGGGTGGGGGGTGGAGAAAAAAAAGGAGACGTCACAGGTCAAGACGACAAGCCAAGCATCAAAACCAACGCGAAATTACTCAGTAAGCAATACAGATCAAAATATATCATTAAGGAGGGAGGTAAAGGGACAGATAGCAATGAGCTCTCACCCTGCATGTTACATTTATGAAGCATGGTCATAAAGTCGAGGCGTGTTTTGCGACGTTTCTCCTGGGTGCCGTAGGGATCTGTTTTTAAAAAAAAGAGGTTATACTTCGAACAACAACCAACCCCCCCCCCCCACCCCAGTTTGTGGACCCTGTGTAGCCCAGGATGGCCAACATTACGTTGATCCAACACACAACGTTGATCCACGGCGACGCTCGATCGTCACAGAACAGCATCCTGCCGAGAATGGCCTCGTGTTAAAGTGCTACCCGGCAGCTGTTTGACTGGAGGAGTCATCACCTCCACTGAGGCTGATCGGACCCTCAAGCCAGACATTGTCACTCTCAGACACACACGCACACACACACACACACACACACACACAAAGCCCTTACACACTTGGCAGGGAATGAACACGCAGATAAAACATCCGGACTGAGCGTGCGCGCTCCCTCACGTGATGCGGGTAAAACCCAGCCTTCTTGGGACGGAGTCCGTTTGCCCCATTGGGCGCTGGCGCTCGCTCGGGGCTGCGGGATGGGCACGGGTTCAGCGGTGCCCGGACTCGCGATTCTCAGCGCACGCGGTGGGATGCTGCTGCGTCAGACTCCCGCCCGAGGGGCATCCTTTTCAACTCATCCTGCCACCTTCAAAGATTTGTACACTTACACCCTCACATCTCCCCATTTCTGCCTCGGAGCTAAAATTGGACCGCCCGGTTCATATTGACAGGGTCCCGGAGGGTTAACAGACATCCTTCAACCGAGATCATTTCTAAATAAAAACATCCGATTTTGTTTTTATGGCGATTTTTTTTTGATTATCGCGTTGCTGTTTGTGGGATCTTGCTATGCGCGAAGACGGTTGCCACGTTCCTCGCCCCCCCCCAACAGCACGCTTCAGAAGAGTTGGCCGCGAGAACCCACCGCCAGGCAGGGGGGGGTTGGTGGTGGTAGGGGTCACGAGGCAGCGCGAGGCTCCGCATACCTTTGTCGTCCGGGAGGTACTGGAACTCCATGGCGTCACTGACTTCCTTGTCGGAGGGGCGACGCAGCTGCATGTGGACCGTGACGGGCTGGCTCAGCGTGATGTCCTTGTAGGGCGGCGTCTTGAACACGATAGCCACCTGCCGGTGGACGTCAGCCTGGGAGAAGGACCCCTTCCCTTCCCAACTGGAGGTGAAGAACCGCACCTCGATATCTTCTGATCGTGTGAGAGAGCCGAGGGAGGGAGGGAGGGAGGGCGAGAGGAAGGGGGCGGAGGTGGGGAAAAGGAAGAACGTGGGTTACATCTGGCCTTCCACATCTGTTTCCCCCCTCGTCCCCATTGCCCTGTCCCCACCCACCCCCCCATTGACGTATGAGCTGTTGACATTGGAAGACATGAGCTGCTGCCATCCCCCAACTCAGCCTCCCCACGCACCAATGCTCCAGTTACCTTTCTGAACCTTGTCACAGAGCAGGAAGATCTCCTCTCCACCTTTACAGCTCCCAGAGTTCTTGTTCACCCGGCAGATCTTCAGCTCCGCCGTGTTTGGAGCTCCTGAAATCAGAGAGATCAAACCTTTCAAACACTGTGCATCACTGGACCAGACAAGCTCCCTCTACACTGTCCCCATCAAACACTCCCAGGACAGGTACAGCACGGGGTTAGATACAGAGTAATGCTCCCTCTACACTGTCCCCATCAAACACTCCCAGGACAGGTACAGCACGGGCTTAGATACAGAGTACAGCTCCCTCTACACTGTCCCCATCAAACACTCCCAGGACAGGTACAGCACGGGGTTAGATACAGAGTAATGCTCCCTCTACACTGTCCCCATCAAACACTCCCAGGACAGGTACAGCACGGGCTTAGATACAGAGTACAGCTCCCTCTACACTGTCCCCATCAAACACTCCCAGGACAGGTACAGCACGGGGTTAGATACAGAGTAAATCTCCCTCTACACTGTCCCCATCAAACACTCCCAGGACAGGTACAGCACGGGGTTAGATACAGAGTAAATCTCCCTCTACACTGTCCCCATCAAACACTTCCAGGACAGGTACAGCACGGGGTTAGATACAGAGTAAAGCTCCCTCTACACTGTCCCCATCAAACACTCCCAGGACAGGTACAGCACGGGGTTAGATACAGAGTAAAACTCCCTCTACACTGTCCCCATCAAACACTCCCAGGACAGGTACAGCACGGGGTTAGATACAGAGTAAAGCTCCCTCTACACTGTCCCCATCAAACACTCCCAGGGCAGGTACAGCACGGGGTTAGATACAGAGTAAAGCTCCCTCTACACTGTCCCCATCAAACACTCCCAGGACAGGTACAGCATGGGGTTAGATACAGAGTAAAGCTCCCTCTACACTGTCCCCATCAAACACTCCCAGGGCAGGTACAGCACGGGGTTAGATACAGAGTAAAGCTCCCTCTACACTGTCCCCATCAAACACTCCCAGGACAGGTACAGCACGGGGTTAGATACAGAGTAAAGCTCCCTCTACACTGTCCCCATCAAACACTCCCAGGGCAGGTACAGCACGGGGTTAGATACAGAGTAAAGTTCCCTCTACACTGTCCCCATCAAACACTCCCAGGACAGGTACAGCACGGGGTTAGATACAGAGTAAAGCTCCCTCTACACTGTCCCCATCAAACACTCCCAGGACAGGTACAGCACGGGGTTAGATACAGAGTAAATCTCCCTCTACACTGTCCCCATCAAACACTCCAGGACAGGTACAGCACGGGGGTGGATACAGAGTAAATCTCCCTCTACACTGTCCCCATCAAACACTCCCAGGACAGGTACAGCACGGGGTTAGATACAGAGTAAAGCTCCCTCTACACTGTCCCCATCAAACACTCCCAGGGCAGGTACAGCACGGGGTTAGATACAGAGTAAAGCTCCCTCTACACTGTCCCCATCAAACACTCCCAGGACAGGTACAGCACGGGGTTAGATACAGAGTAAAGAACCCTCTACACTGTCCCCATCAAACACTCCCAGGACAGGTACAGCACGGGGTTAGATACAGAGTAAAGCTCCCTCTACACTGTCCCCATCAAACACTCCCAGGACAGGTACAGCACGGGGTTAGATACAGAGTAAAGCTCCCTCTACACTGTCCCCATCAAACACTCCCAGGACAGGTACAGCACGGGGTTAGATACAGAGTAAAGCTCCCTCTACACTGTCCTCAACAAACACTCCCAGGACAGGTACAGCACGGGGTTAGATACAGAGTAAAGCTCCCTCTACACCGTCCCCATCAAACACTCCCAGGACAGGTACAGCACGGGGTTAGATACAGAGTAAAGCTCCCTCTACACTGTCCCCATCAAACACTCCCAGGACAGGTACAGCACAGGGTTAGATACAGAGTAAATCTCCCTCTACACTGTCCCCATCAAACACTCCCAGGACAGGTACAGCACGGGGTTAGATACAGAGTAAAGCTCCCTCTACACCGTCCCCATCAAACACTCCCAGGACAGGTACAGCACGGGGTTAGATACAGAGTAAAGCTCCCTCTACACTGTCCCCATCAAACACTCCCAGGACAGGTACAGCACGGGGTTAGATACAGAGTAAAGCTCCCTCTGCACTGTCCCCATCAAACACTCCCAGGACAGGTACAGCACGGGGTTAGATACAGAGTGAATCTCCCTCTACACCGTCCCCATCAAACACTCCCAGGACAGGTACAGCACAGGGTTAGATACAGAGTAAAGCTCCCACTACACTGTCCCCATCAAACACTCCCAGGACAGGTACAGCACGGGGTTAAATACAGAGTAAATCTCCCTCTACACTGTCCCCATCAAACACTCCCAGGACAGGTACAGCACGGGGTTAGATACAGAGTAAAGCTCCCACTACACTGTCCTCAACAAACACTCCCAGGACAGGTACAGCACGGGGTTAGATAGCGTAAAGCTCCCTCTACACTGTCGCCATCAAACACTCCCAGGACAGGTACAGCACGGGGTTAGATAGCGTAAAGCTCCCTCTACACTGTCGCCATCAAACACTCCCAGGACAGGTACAGCACGGGGTTAGATACAGAGTAAAGCTCCCTATACACTGTCCCCATCAAACACTCACAGGACAGGTACAGCACAGGGTTAGATACAGAGTACAGCTCCCTCTACACTGTCCCCATCAAACACTCCCAGGACAGGTACAACACGGGGTTAGATACAGAGTAAAGCTCCCTCTACACTGTCCCCATCAAACACTCCCAGGACAGGTACAGCACGGGGTTAGATACAGAGTAAAGCTCCCACTACACCATCCCCTTCAAACACTCCCAGGACAGGTACAGCATGGGGTTAGATACAGAGTAAAGCTACTTCTGAGAACCAGACCGCCCCAGAGGTGTTATAAATGCTCTGGCCCCCTTTGCCTCGGCAATCCTCCTACTCACGGTTGTCATAGATTGGGTTGGACACGACAGGCAGAAGAGGTACGTTGCAGGTTCCAACCTCATTGGGAAGGAAGACTTGGAAACAAAGCCGGACTACGTTCAGATCCTCCTCTGTCTCGTTCAGCAGCTCCTCTCGTGAAACTGCAACACACATTCAACGGCATTACAATTGCTCTAAGTCCTAATATCAAATTCTCTGGGGTCACTATTGACCACTATTATATAACTGAACTGTAGCACTGTGGCTACAAGAGCCGATCAGAGGCTGGGAATCTTGCGGCGAGTAACTCACCTCCTGACTCCACACAGCCTGTCCACCATCTACAAGGCATAAGTCAGGAGTGTGATGGAATACTCCCCACTTGCCTGCATGAGTGCAACTCCCACTACACTCAAGAATCTCAACACCATCCAGGACAAAGCAGCCCCGCTTGATTGGCTCCATATCCACTACCTTCAACTTTCACTCCCTCCACCACCGACGCACACAGTAGCAGCAGTGTGTGTACCATCTACAAGATGCACTGCAGCAACTCACCAAGGCTCCTTTGACAGCACCTTCCAAACCTGTGACCTCTACCATCTAGAAAGACATGGTCAACAGAAGCAAGGAACCATTACCCTCTGCAAGTTGCCCTCCAAGCCACACACCATCCTGACTTGGAACTATATCACTGTTCCTTCACTGTCACTGGGTCAAAACCCTGCAACTCCCTTCCTAACAGCACTGTGGATCTACCTATGTCACATCGCCTTCAGTTGTTCAAGAAGGCAGCTCACCACCACCTTCTCAAGGACAATGAGGGATGGGCAATAAATACTGGCCCAGCCAGCGATGCCCAAATCCCATGAGCAAATTAATTTTAAAAAGTCACACACAACTTTGATACTATATCGCCATTCCTTCACTGTCGCTGGGTCAAAATCCTGGAACTCCCTCCTTAACAGCACTGTGGGTGTACCTACACCACATGGACCGCAAAGGTTCAAGAAGGCAGCTCACCACCACCTTCTCAAGGGCAACTAGGAATGGGCAATAAATAAATAGACCACTGACGTCTACCAGCTTTTCCCAGCCATATCCACCCCTGAGATACTTACTGTTGAAGGGGTTGACATTCTTGCTGATCCGACTCTGGATGGCCAGGCTCACCTCACGCTTCTTCACACATTGAATGCCAAGGTTCTGGAAGCTAAGACAGAGAGAGAGTGTGTGTGTGGGTGGGAAGAGGCTCGAATAGGTCACACCAAGGCAGCTCAGCAATCCCTAACCACCACCATACCACTTGCTTTCATATCTCATCTGAGCATCCCTGCACACCCCCCTCTCTCCACGACCCTATTGCTGGCCCTCCGACCCCTCGCTGACCCTCCCTCTCCTTGTGTTTCTCATCCCCCCACCCCCACACACCACAGACCTGTGGATGCTCCTCGCAGGTAGATCAGCCTCATAGTATCCATCCTTGCAATCTTTCCCCACTAGGTCGTGGGGGTGGGGCTTATAAGGCTCCTTCTTGGTGACGAGACAGATTCGGATCCTGGCTGGGCCGAGGTAATTCACAATCTGAAAGACACGCACGCGATGCAATTAGCAGCAGCTCATCCAGTTCTCACTGTCCCTTGGTCACCCAGCGTTGGTTGGAACGGAATGCCCCTTTAACCACTACCACACCCTTCAGTAAAAGATGCGCGGTTAAGTAACCCATCCAGTGAAGGACTGAGTCCGTCTCTCATATACACACACACAAACACACATCCTGTGATGGCCCCAGAGTCAAATAACTCCCTCACAAATCCAGACCCCAGTGAGGGACCATAGCCACTTGCTGAGATAGGTGGGGACAGCAGTTTAGTGCAGTTGAAACAACTTGCATTTGTGAAGCACCTTTCACCACCTCAGGACATCTCGAAGAACTTCACTGGCCTATAACTGTTGTAATAGCAGAAAGGCGACAGCCAAATTCTGCACAGCAAGATCCGACCAACAGGAATGTGATAATGAGCAGGTATTTTTTTTCTTCCCTCTAAGGCGATGACTTTTTTTTTGGTATAAATACTGACCAGGACACCCAGGTGCACTCTCAAGTTGTTCGAATACCGGCCGAGGGATCTTTTACACCCACCTGAAAGGGCCTCCCTCCGTTTAACATCTGGTGTAATGGAGGCACCCCCAACAGTGCAGCACTCCCTCAGTGCTGCACCAGGAGTGTGGGCTCAGGTCTCTGAACCCAGATGCGGGAGTGCTCCCCACTGGACCATGGCAGACATCTCAAAGCAGGGAGAGGCAGACAGACAGACAAACCCTCAGCCTGCACCTTACCTCAATGGCTGGATAGGTCCTCGTGCTGTCAGTGCTCTTTTCTCCAGGGATGCTACCTGCCGACCGCCCCTCACACTTGTACCGGAAGCGCATCCCCCGTTGTTTGGGCTGTTCCAATATCCGGATGTAGGGGGTCGCTGGAGGAAGAGAACAAGTTCCCTGAGCAACTGGTCATGAAATGAATGACCCCTTCCTGAAAAAGCTAACAAGCAGAGCTTAGAAAGCAATGCCGAACAGGTTGAGGTAAAGCTTCCTCCCGACTCCTCAAAGCTTGTCCACTACCTACAAGGCACAAGTCAGGAGTGAGATGGAATACTCCCCACTTGCCTGGATGAGTGCAGCTCCCACAACACTCCAGAAGCTCGACACCATCCAGAACAAAGCGGCCCCGCTTGATTGGCACCCCATCCACAAACATTCACTCCCTCCACCACCGACGCACAGTAGCAGCAGTGTGTGTACCATCTACAAGATGCACTGCAGCAACTCACCAAGGCTCCTTTGACAGCACCTTCCAAACACATGATTTCTACCACCCACGAGGATGAGGGCAGCAGACACATGGGAACACCACCACCTGCAAGATCCCCTCCAAGCCACTCAACATCCTGACTTGGAAATATATCGGTCGTTCCTTCACTGTCGCTGGGTCCAAATCCTGGAACTCCCTCCCTAACAGCACTGCGGGTGTACCTACACCACACGGACTGCAGTGGCTCAAGAAGGCGGCTCACCCCCACCTTCTCAAGGGGCAATTAGGGATGGGTAATAAATGCTGGGCCCAGCCAGCGACACCCACATCCCGTGAAAGAGTAAAAGTTTGTCGCAGACTTACCTGTACTGACAGGGGGGTTCCATTGTGTCAGTCCTATCTGAAAACCTACAGGGAGGGAAGAGGGGGAAAGGAAGAAGAAAAGTTTACTTGAGGACATGTTTCCCTCACTGTTTCTCTCTCAGAGGACATGTTCAAAATCCAGAACTTCATTACATTGGGCCAGACTTTTCAATGGTACAGCTTACATAGTTTTGGTACAGATCAGCTACTAGATAACAGAGTGGCTTGGCAGGCTCGAGGGGACCGAATGGCTCATCTCGCAAACCGCTAAGCAAGGCTTCAATTCGAAGATTTTCAGCCTCCGGTTCAAATTCCTCCATGACCTCCTTGCCACCTCCCCTCCCCATCTCTGTGACCTCCTCCAGCCCTTAACAATCCCACCCCCCCCCTCCGAGATCTCTGCACTCCCCCAGTTCCGGCCTCTTGGTGCATCCCCCGATTTCCATCGCTCCACCAATGACGGCTGTGCCTCGAGCAGCTAGGGCCCTGGAGCTGTGAACTTCCCTCTCTGCCTCCTTTAAGACACTCCTTAAAACCAACCTCTTTGACCAAGCTTTTGGTCAATATCCCCTTATGTAGCTCAGTGTCAAATTTTGTCCAATTTATGCTCCTGTGAATCACCCTAAGACAGGTTACTATGTTAAAGGCACTATATAAATGCCGGTTATTGTTGTAAATCCCTAACTGCAGTTAGAGAAACCTCGCACAGTCCTGCCACTTCACCTCAAGGACAACCTTGACAAGGACAACCTTGGTCCAGGATTCTCTTAAGGTTAACTTGCAGATTGACACGGTAGTTAGGAAGGCAAATGTAATGTTGGCATTTATTTCGAGAGGACTAGAATATAAAAGCAGGGATGTGCTGCTGAGGCTTTATAAGGCTCTGGTCAGACCACATTTAGAATATTGTGAGCAATTTTGCGCCCCGTATCTCAGGGAGGATGTGCTGGCCCTGGAGAGGGTCCAGAGGAGGTTCACGAGAATGATCCCAGGAATGAAAGGCTGAACATATGAGGAACATTTGAGGACTCTGGGTCTATACTTGTTGGAGTTTAGAAGGATGAGGGGGGGATCTGATTGAAACTTACAGAATACTGAAAGGCCTGGATAGAGTGGACGTGGGGAAGATGTTTCCATTAGTAGGAGGGACTAGGACCAGAGGGCACAGCCTCAGAGTAAAGGGAAGACCTTTTAGAACAGAGATGAGGAGAAACTTCTTTAGCCAGAGAGTGGTGAATCTATGAAATTCATTGCCACAGAAGGCTGTGGAGGCCAGGTCATTGAGTGTATTTAAGACCGAGATAGATAGGTTCTTGATTGGTAAGGGGATCAAAAGTTACGGGGAGAAGGCGGGAGAATGGGGTTGAGAAACTTATCAGCCATGATTGAATGGCGGAGCAGACTCAATGGGCTGAATGGCCTAATTTCTGCTCCTATGTCTTATGGTCTTAACCTGTGTGGCCCTGAGGGTGTTATCTGCTGTCCACAAGCAGTGACCACCACCACGCCCCACCAAGTCCTAACAGCCCCCACCCCCACCCTGCACCACCCCACCCTCATTCCACCTTCCTGTGGTCCATCTGCAGAGCAGGCTTCTTTCCAGACAGGATGCACCAACATACCAGCCCACCCTCTGAACGAAGAGGGCAAGAGATGCATTGCCAGAATATGCGATCAAGCAGAGCCGACAATCCCGGGAACCCTACAGGGTGGCACAAAACTAACATCAAACAGCGTTTAATACTTCGCCTGTCAGCAATGATACCTGCTTGGAAAATGTCAGTGGTCAGTTAGAGGGCAATGGTACTACTTATGAAATGTCAGTGGTCAGTTAGAGGGCAATGGTGGCTGCTAGTAAAATGTCGGAGGTCAGTCAGAGGGCAATGCTACTACTTGTAAAATGTCGAAGGTCTGTCAGACAGCTCTCAAGTTATTCAACCCACAATCCTGAGAGTAGTTTTCTCCACTTAAAGCACCCACCCAGTCCAATCTCCACTCTCCAGCTTACTCCTCGTACCTTTCACTATCTCACCTAGTCTAATCCTAGTCACCTACTCACGTAGTAAAGCTTCCGCCACATGGTTCCCATGAAACACTCCCAGGACAGGTACAGCACGGGGTTAGATACAGAGTAAAGCTCCCTCTACACTGTTCACATCAAACGCTCCCAGGACAGGTACAGCACGGGGTTACATACAGAGTAAAGCTCCCTCTACACTGTCCCCATCAAACACTCCCAGGACAGGTACAGCAGAGGGTTAGATACAGAGTAAAGCTCCCTCTGCACTGTCCCCATCAAACACTCCCAGGACAGCTACAGCACGGGGTTAGATAGAGTAAAGGTCCCTCTACACTGTCCCCATCAAGCACTCCCAGGACAGGTACAGCACAGGGTTAGATACAGAGTAAAGCTCCCTCTACACTGTCCCCATCAAACACTCCCAGGACAGCTACAGCACGGGGTTAGATACAGAGTAAAGCTCCCTCTGCACTGTCCCCATCAAACACACCCAGGACAGGTACAGCACGGGGTTAGATACAGAGTAAAGCTTTATTATTAATTCATATTGGGCTAGCTCCAGTCAGGGAGATACCGGCTCTCAAGTCCATTCAAAACAGTTTTCTGGAGCAAATATGGTCGAGGTACAACAAATAGACGGGGCGTACAAAAGCAAAATATTATTGATGCTGAGAATTTGAAATTATATCAGAAAATGCTGGAAATGCTCAGCAGGCCAGGCTGCACCAGTGGAATTATCATTTCAGGTCAGTGGCCTTTCATCGGAAGAGGGCAGGTCCTACCAGTGTAGTAACGAGGAACCAGCGAACCTTGATGATGATCTACCAGTAAAGGAGTATTTAGAGGTCTTGTGGCACAGTGGGTAGCATCCCTGCCCTTGAGCTAAAAGCTCCAGGCTTTAACATGCACGCCAAAGTATACGTTGCCATGGCAACCTGGATTCCTTTGGTGGGACAACTGGGGGTAGTGAGAGGTGGGGGGGAGGGGGGGGGGGGGGGGGGGGGGGGGGGTGGGGGGGGGGGGGTTGCGGTGGGTTCCAGTTAGCTAGACAGCCGGTGTGGATCAGATTGTGGCTAACAGAGTGAGGTTTGGTCAGTGGATTCGGGACCTGCCTCCTTGCCCTAGCCGTGATAGAGGTCGTGGCACTGCGTGGGCCGGGCCAAAATGTAGAGAACTCAAGAAGAAGAAAGATAGAAGGAACGTTTATCTAACCGTGAAGCACAACATCAGCGATTTCCATGCTAGGCTTGAAGAGGAGAAGCGTCACAGTTACCAAGATTGTAGGTTTTGGCAAGAAACTTGCCCGAGATTTGGGGATTAACATGGAATGTTCTCAAAGTCGTATCAGGAGAGAAAGGCTAAACAGTGGGCCCCTTCTTAAAAAGGATATTGTGTGGGCAATATCAAAAATGAAAATAAGGAAATTGCACACTTGTTGAATTCGTTAACTCTGGCAGTCATCACTGTCGAGGACAAGGAGAATATGCCCAACATTCCAGGGAGATTAATCATGAAACTAAGGCTGGAACTCTCTAAAAGAAACCTAAGCAAGGAAACAGCATTAGAGAGAAAAAAAAATAATAAAAACAACAGCAGCAAAGACAGACAAATCTCCAGGACAGACAAAACATCTGGGGTGGAAACTTAAGTAGTTGCAGCACAGAAACAGGCTATTCGGCCCATCTGCTCTGTGCTGGTGTTTATGCTCCCCTTGAGCCTCCTCCCATCCCGTCTTCATCTCCCCCCATCACCCTGCCCTTCTATTCCTTTCTTCCTCGTTGGTTTATCCAACGTCCCCCTTAAACGTATCTACACTATTCACCTCAACCACTCCATGTGGGAGCGAGTTCCACATTCTTCCCACTCTCCGGGTAAAGAAGTTTCTCCTGAATTCCCCATCAGATTTATTTGTGACAGTCTTATATTTATGAAGGTCTTGTGGCACAATGGATAGCCTCCCTGCCTCTGAGCCAGAAGCTCCGGGTTCAGTTCCCACCTCAGATGGCCCAAGGAAGGTGCATTCATGGCGCAGGTTTGAGTACCAACCTACAGATCCTTCCAAGACACACCAATGACAGGCGGTAAGAGCAGAAGAGATCACTGGTCAGTCGTGTGATGGAAAGAACGTTGGAGCCTCGACCATCACCATCCATAGCTCCAGACATGCCTGAAGTGCAAACTCAGACTCCCAGAGTGATCTACAACGTACCACCACCACCACCATCTTATATCGATGGCCGCTAGTTCTAGTCTTGCCTGCAAGTGGAAACATCTTCTCTGTGCCTACCCTATCAAATTCTTTAATTTATCCTCATTTTTTTCAGATAACAGTCTAATTTCTCTTTGAATGCCTCGATTGCACCTGCCTTTGCCAAACACTCAGGCAGTGCATTCCAGATCCTTAACCACTTGCTGCGTGAAACAATATTTCCTCACGTCGCTCTTGCTACTTTCGCCAATTATTCTCCGTGCCCTCTCACTCTCGATCTTTTCACAAGCGGGGACAATTTCTCCCTATCAACTCTGTCTAGACCCTTCGTGATTTTGAATATCTCTATCTAATCTCTCAGCCTTCTTTTCTCCAGGGAAAACAGTCCCAACTTCTCCAATTCATCTTCATAATTGAAGTCCCTCATCCCTGGAACCATTCTCCTGAATCTTTTCCGCACACTCTCCAATGCCTTCACATCCTTCCTAAAATGCGGCGTCCAGAACTGGACACAATACTCTAGCCGAGGCCGAACTAGTGTCTGATACAAGCTCAACATAACCTCCTTGCTTGTACTCTATGCCCCTATTAATAAAGCCCAGGATACTGTATGCTTTATTAACCACTCTCTCAACCTGTCCTGCCACTTTCAGTGACTTATGCACATATACACACAGGTCCCTCTGCTCCTACACCCCCTTTAGAGTTGGACCGTTTATTTTATATTGTTTCTCCTTGTTCTTCCTACCAGAATTAATCACTTCACATTCCTCTGCATTGAACTTCAGCTGCCACCTGTCCACCCATTCCATGAACTTGTCTATGTCCCTTTGAAGGTCTACACTATCCTCCTCACAGTTCACAAGTTTCAAGTTTGGTATCATCCTCAACTTTCAAAATTGTGCCCCGTACACCAAGGTCTAAGTCATTAATATGTTTCAGGAAGAGCAAGCCAACACTAACCCCTGGTTAGTCCGCTACAAACCTCCCTCCAGCCTGAAAAACATCCATTAACCATTGTTCTCTGTTTCCTGTCGCTCAGCCAATTTTGTATCCATGTTGCTACTGTCCCTTTTAATCCCTGAGCTGTAACTTTGCTCACCAGTCTGTTCTGTGGCACTGTATCAAATGCCTTTTGGAAGTCCAGGTACATCACATCCACCGCATTACCCTCATCAACCCTCTCTGTTACCTCATCAAAAATCTCCAGCAAGTTAGTTAAATATGATTTTTCCTTAATATATCCATGCTGGGTTCCCTTAATTAACTGGCATTTGTCCATATGACTATTAACTTTGTCCTGAATTATTGTTTCTAGAGGTTTCCCCCACCACCAAAGTTAAACTGACTGGCCTGTAGTTGCTGGGCTTATCTTTACACCCTTTTTGAAAAGGATATAACATTTGCAATTCTGCACTCCTCTGGCACCATCAGAGTCTAAGGAAGACTTAAAAATAATGACCAGTGCCTCTGCAATACCCACTCTCACTTCTCGTAGTATTCGTAGATGCATCTCACCCGGACCTGGTGCCTTATCAAGTTGAAGTACAGATAACCTATCGAATACCTCCTCCTCATCAATTTTAAGCCTGCCTAGTGTCTGAATTACCTCCTTTTTTACTGTGGCCTGGATAGCATCTTCCTCCTTGGTAAAGACAGATGCAAAGCATTCACTTAACACTTTAGCCATGCCCCCTGCCTCCATTAGTAAATCCCCTTTTTTGATCCCTCATTATCCCTACTCCTCCTTTTACCATTTATATGTCTATAAAAGACTTTGGGATGCCCTTTTATGTTAGCTGTCAGTTTATTTGGAATTCTCCCTCTTTGCTTCTCATTTTTACTTCCTCACGTCCCTCTACACTGTCCCCATCAAACACTCCCAGGACAGGTACAGCACAGGGTTAGATACAGAGTAAAGCTCCCTCTACACTGTCTCCATCAAACACTCCCAAGACAGGTACAACATGGGGTTAGATACAGAGTAAAGCTCCCTCTACACTGTCCCCATCAAACTCTCCCAAGACAGGTACAGCATGGGGTTAGATACAGAGTAAAGCTCCCTCTACACTTTCCCCATCAAACACTCCCAGGACAGGTACAGCACGGGTCTAGATACAGAGTAAAGCTCCCTCTACACTGTCCCCATCAAACACTCCCAGGACAGGTACAGCACAGGGTTAGATAAAGAATAAAACTCCCTCTACACTGTCTCCATCAAACACTCCCAGGACAGGTACAGCACGGGGTTAGATACAGAGTAAAGCTCCCTCTACACTCTGCCCATCAAACACTCCCAGGACGGGTACAGCACGGGGTTAGATACAGAGTAAAGCTCCTTCTACATTGTCCACATCAAACACTCTCAGGACAGGTACAGCATGGGGTTAGATACAGAGTAAAGCTCCCTCTACACTGTCCCCATCAAACACTCCCAAGACAGGTACACCACGGGGTTAGATACAGAGTAAAACTCCCTCTACACTGTCCACATCAAACACTCCCAGGACAGGTACAGCACGGGGTTAGATACAGAGTAAAGCTTCCTCTACACTGTCCCCATCAAACACTCCCAGGACAGGTTCAGCACAGGGTTAGATACAGAGTGAATCTCCCTCTACACCGTCCCCATCAAACACTCCCAGGACAGGTACAGCACGGGGTTAGATACAGAGTAAAACTCCCTCTACACTGTCCACATCAAACACTCCCAGGACAGGTACAGCATGGGGTTAGATACAGAGTAAAGCTCCCTCTACACTGTCCTATGAAAATGCCTCCTGCTATCTCCCTGATATTCTCTTGTTCCATTCATGCCAACCATTTTTTGTTTGAAGCTTCATTAGTTATTGGATTCACAACTGTGATTAGCCAGAACATTGCAATTCAAAGTTTTGCACAATTCAAACAGTTACGATTAACATTTTAAACATTTGACAACAGTTCACAATTACTTCACTCACTGTGACCGGGATAATACAATGGTCAGATTGGAATATTCACACACATACTGACTCTGAGTCACATTATATCTCAGTAACATGTGCTGAAATCTTAAAAGTCTTTCAATTGTTCTGTCAGTTTATTTGCATTCTCCCTCATTGCTTCTCTTATTTACTTCTTCACCTCCCTTTATGCTGTCCCCATCAAACACTCCCAGGGCAGATACAGTACGGGGTTAGTTACAGAGTAAAGTTCCCTTTACACTGTCCTCATCAAACAATCCCAGGACAGGTACAGCACGGGGTTAGTTACAGAGTAAAGCTCCCTCTACACTGTCCCTATCAAACACTCCCAGGACAGGTACAGCACGGGGTTAGATACAGAGTAAAGCTCCCTCTACACTGTCCCCATCAAACACTCCCAGGACAGGTACAGCATGGTGTTAGATACAGAGTAAAGCTCCCTCTACACTGTCCCCATCAAACACTCCCAGGACAGGTACAGCATGGTGTTAGATACAGAGTAAAGCTCCTTCTACACTGTCCCTATCAAACACTCCCAGGACAGTTACAGTACGGGGTTAGATTCTGAGTAATGCTCCCTCTACACTGTCCCCATCAAACACTCCCAGGTCAGGTACAGCACGGGGTTAGATACAGAGTAAAGCTCCCTCTACACTGTCCCCATCAAACACTCCCAGGACAGGTACAGCACAGGGTTAGATAAAGAATAAAACTCCCTCTACACTGTCTCCATCAAACACTCCCAGGACAGGTACAGCACGGGGTTAGATACAGAGTAAAGCTCCCTCTACACTCTGCCCATCAAACACTCCCAGGACAGGTACAGCACGGGGTTAGATACAGAGTAAAGCTCCTTCTACATTGTCCACATCAAACACTCTCAGGACAGGTACAGCATGGGGTTAGATACAGAGTAAAGCTCCCTCTACACCGTCCCCATCAAACACTCCCAGGACAGGTACAGCACGGGGTTACATACAGAGTAAAGCTCCTTCTACACTGTCCACATCAAACACTCTCAAGACAGGTACACCACGGGGTTAGATACAGAGTAAAGCTCCCTCTACACTGTCCCCATCAAACACTCCCAAGACAGGTACACCACGGGGTTAGATACAGAGTAAAACTCCCTCTACACTGTCCACATCAAACACTCCCAGGACAGGTACAGCACGGGGTTAGATACAGAGTAAAGCTTCCTCTACACTGTCCCCATCAAACACTCCCAGGACAGGTTCAGCACAGGGTTAGATACAGAGTAAAACTCCCTCTACACTGTCCACATCAAACACTCCCAGGACAGGTACAGCACAGGGTTAGATACAGAGTAAAGCTCCCTCTACACTGTCCCCATCAAACACTCCCAGGACAGGTACAGCATGGGGTTAGATACAGAGTAAAGCTCCCTCTACACTGTCCTATGAAAATGCCTCCTGCTATCTCCCTGATATTCTCTTGTTCCATTTATGCCAACCATTTTTTGTTTGAAGCTTCATTAGTTATTGGATTCACAACTGTGATTAGCCAGAACATTGCAATTCAAAGTTTTGCACAATTCAAACAGTTACGATTAACATTTTAAACATTTGACAACAGTTCACAATTACTTCACTCACTGTGACCGGGATAATACAATGGTCAGATTGGAATATTCACACACATACTGACTCTGAGTCACATTATATCTCAGTAACATGTGCTGAAATCTTAAAAGTCTTTCAATTGTTCTGTCAGTTTATTTGCATTCTCCCTCTTTGCTTCTCTTATTTACTTCTTCACCTCCCTTTATGCTGTCCCCATCAAACACTCCCAGGGCAGATACAGTACGGGGTTAGTTACAGAGTAAAGTTCCCTTTACACTGTCCTCATCAAACAATCCCAGGACAGGTACAGCACGGGGTTAGATACAGAGTAAAGCTCCCTCTACACTGTCCCTATCAAACACTCCCAGGACAGGTACAGCACGGGGTTAGATACAGAGTAAAGCTCCCTCTACACTGTCCCCATCAAACACTCCCAGGACAGGTACAGCATGGTGTTAGATACAGAGTAAAGCTCCTTCTACACTGTCCCTATCAAACACTCCCAGGACAGTTACAGTACGGGGTTAGATTCTGAGTAATGCTCCCTCTACACTGTCCCCATCAAACACTCCCAGGTCAGGTACAGCACGGGGTTAGATACAGAGTAAAGCTCCCTCTACACTGTCCCCATCAAACACTCCCAGGACAGGTACAGCATGGGGTTAGATACAGAGTAAAGCTCCCTCTACACTGTCCTATGAAAATGCCTCCTGCTATCTCCCTGATATTCTCTTGTTCCATTTATGCCAACCATTTTTTGTTTGAAGCTTCATTAGTTATTGGATTCACAACTGTGATTAGCCAGAACATTGCAATTCAAAGTTTTGCACAATTCAAACAGTTACGATTAACATTTTAAACATTTGACAACAGTTCACAATTACTTCACTCACTGTGACCGGGATAATACAATGGTCAGATTGGAATATTCACACACATACTGACTCTGAGTCACATTATATCTCAGTAACATGTGCTGAAATCTTAAAAGTCTTTCAATTGTTCTGTCAGTTTATTTGCATTCTCCCTCATTGCTTCTCTTATTTACTTCTTCACCTCCCTTTATGCTGTCCCCATCAAACACTCCCAGGGCAGATACAGTACGGGGTTAGTTACAGAGTAAAGTTCCCTTTACACTGTCCTCATCAAACAATCCCAGGACAGGTACAGCACGGGGTTAGATACAGAGTAAAGCTCCCTCTACACTGTCCCTATCAAACACTCCCAGGACAGGTACAGCACGGGGTTAGATACAGAGTAAAGCTCCCTCTACACTGTCCCCATCAAACACTCCCAGGACAGGTACAGCATGGTGTTAGATACAGAGTAAAGCTCCCTCTACACTGTCCCCATCAAACACTCCCAGGACAGGTACAGCATGGTGTTAGATACAGAGTAAAGCTCCTTCTACACTGTCCCTATCAAACACTCCCAGGACAGTTACAGTACGGGGTTAGATTCTGAGTAATGCTCCCTCTACACTGTCCCCATCAAACACTCCCAGGTCAGGTACAGCACGGGGTTAGATACAGAGTAAAGCTCCCTCTACACTGTCCCCATCAAACACTCCCAGGACAGGTACAGCACAGGGTTAGATAAAGAATAAAACTCCCTCTACACTGTCTCCATCAAACACTCCCAGGACAGGTACAGCACGGGGTTAGATACAGAGTAAAGCTCCCTCTACACTCTGCCCATCAAACACTCCCAGGACAGGTACAGCACGGGGTTAGATACAGAGTAAAGCTCCTTCTACACTGTCCACATCAAACACTCTCAAGACAGGTACACCACGGGGTTAGATACAGAGTAAAGCTCCCTCTACACTGTCCCCATCAAACACTCCCAAGACAGGTACACCACGGGGTTAGATACAGAGTAAAACTCCCTCTACACTGTCCACATCAAACACTCCCAGGACAGGTACAGCACGGGGTTAGATACAGAGTAAAGCTTCCTCTACACTGTCCCCATCAAACACTCCCAGGACAGGTTCAGCACAGGGTTAGATACAGAGTAAAACTCCCTCTACACTGTCCACATCAAACACTCCCAGGACAGGTACAGCACAGGGTTAGATACAGAGTAAAGCTCCCTCTACACTGTCCCCATCAAACACTCCCAGGACAGGTACAGCATGGGGTTAGATACAGAGTAAAGCTCCCTCTACACTGTCCTATGAAAATGCCTCCTGCTATCTCCCTGATATTCTCTTGTTCCATTCATGCCAACCATTTTTTGTTTGAAGCTTCATTAGTTATTGGATTCACAACTGTGATTAGCCAGAACATTGCAATTCAAAGTTTTGCACAATTCAAACAGTTACGATTAACATTTTAAACATTTGACAACAGTTCACAATTACTTCACTCACTGTGACCGGGATAATACAATGGTCAGATTGGAATATTCACACACATACTGACTCTGAGTCACATTATATCTCAGTAACATGTGCTGAAATCTTAAAAGTCTTTCAATTGTTCTGTCAGTTTATTTGCATTCTCCCTCTTTGCTTCTCTTATTTACTTCTTCACCTCCCTTTATGCTGTCCCCATCAAACACTCCCAGGGCAGATACAGTACGGGGTTAGTTACAGAGTAAAGTTCCCTTTACACCGTCCTCATCAAACAATCCCAGGACAGGTACAGCACGGGGTTAGATACAGAGTAAAGCTCCCTCTACACTGTCCCTATCAAACACTCCCAGGACAGGTACAGCACGGGGTTAGATACAGAGTAAAGCTCCCTCTACACTGTCCCCATCAAACACTCCCAGGACAGGTACAGCATGGTGTTAGATACAGAGTAAAGCTCCTTCTACACTGTCCCTATCAAACACTCCCAGGACAGTTACAGTACGGGGTTAGATTCTGAGTAATGCTCCCTCTACACTGTCCCCATCAAACACTCCCAGGTCAGGTACAGCACGGGGTTAGATACAGAGTAAAGCTCCCTCTAACACTGTCCCCATCAAACACTCCCAGGACAGGTACAGCACCTTTGAGGTGCAAGATCAAGCTAGTCTGGTTTTAAATGAAGACCTCAGGGACTCTGGAAAGGCAGCACAGAATGCACCGATCCCCTTACAGACATGCTGGTGGACAGTCCTAGGAATTTCTTTTTTATTCGTTCATTGGTGGGCATTGCTGGCTAGGCATTTATTGCCCATCCCTGATTTAAGGGTCAACCACATTGCTGTGGGTCTGGAGTCACATGTAGGCCAGACCGGGTAAGGAAGTCAATTTTTTTTTTAAAAACAACAGATGACAATGGTTTCATGGTCATCATTCCACTTTTAGTTACAGATTTTTACTGAATTCAAATTCCACCATCTGCCGTGGTGGGATTCGAACCCCCATCCCCAGAGAATTACCTTGGGTCTCTGGATTACTAGTCCAGTGACAATACCACAAAACCATCACCTTAACAACACGTTTTTGTGCATGTTATGCCCCATTTTCCTGTGGGTGCAGGTATCTGCCAACCCGTGAATGTGCGGGATAATTTAGTGCCAAATTACAGTACCGGTGGGTCACTGTTTAAAAATAACGGGTGGCCTGTTCAAGACAGAGATGGGGAGAATTTTTTTTCTCTCAGTGGATTGCAAGACTTTGGAACTCTCTTCCTCAAAAGGCAGTGGAAGCAGGGTCTTTGAATATTTTTTAAGGCAGAGCTAGATAGATTCTTGATAAGTAAGGGGGTGAGAGGGTATCGGGTGTAGGTGGGAATGTGGGGCTGAGATTACAATCAGATCAGCCATGACCTTATTGAATTGCAGAGCAGGCTCGCGGGGCCGAATGACCTACTCCAGCTCCTAATTCGTATGTTTGAAAATTAGGGCCGATTTTGGTCTGTGAGCCCTCTGTGTAGAGAGTTAAAATTTCCAAAGTTACTTCATGCAGCAAGACAGCCAATGAGAGCAGAGCATAGCTATATCGGTCAGGAATACATTAAATCCAAGAACCCAGAAGTGAAAGCATTAGCGTGACACAGACAGCAAAGCGACACTTACCAAATCATGTTCTGGAGATGTTGGCTGAGGGATAAGTATTGGCCCCAGGACACCGGGGAGAACGCCCCCCTCCTGCTCTTCTTCCAATTGTGGCCGTGGGATTGTTTACACCCACCCGAGTGGGGCCTCGGTTTAATGTCTCATCTGAAAAACAGCACTTCTGGCAGTGCGGCACTCCCTCAGCCAACACCAACCCTACGGCAGTTCAGCACTCCCTCGGCCAACGCCGACCCTCCAGCAGCACGGATCTTCCACAGCGCTGACCCTCCGGCCCAACCAGTCCATGCTGGTGTTTATTAAACCATCAATCCAACCTCTATTTAAATGTTCACACAGTCTCTACCTCAATCACCAACCGCAATAGTGCAGTCCACAGCCTCCTAAACAAAACATTTCACCAGCTCAGGCCTAAACAATTCACCTTATAGTTATCTTAAAGGTTTGCATTTCCATAGCACCTTTCACCACCTCAGGACATTCTAAAGCACAGGGCAGTCAATTAAATACTTTTTGAAGTGTAGTCCCTGTTGCAAGGCACATTGAGTCAAACGGACTCGAAACGTTAACTGTGTTCCTCTCCGCAGATACTGTCAGACCTGCTGAGTTTTTCCAGCTATTTGTATTTTTATTTTACTTTGGGAAACAAGTTGCTTAGAGCAAGATCCCAGAAACAGCAACTGGGACCACGTCCCGGGTAATCTGTTCCTTTAGCTGAGGGATAATTGTTGGCCTCCAGGAAGGAACTAGAGGGAGCCCCTCTGTCCTGGCAGCCGAGGGGGAGCAGATAACGTATTATCCAAAAGAGGGCACCTCCGACAGTGCCGCACTCCCCTGGCTAGTGCATTGGGAGCTTGTGGGACTTGAACCCGCAGGCTTCTGAGCCAAGAGGCCGGAGTGCTGGTTGGTTCAGTTTCCATGTTTCAGACAAATAAAACAGTCCTGTGACTCCCCTACAAGCCACTTGTAAAGTCTCCCCACTGTAGGTAACCAGAAACATGTAACACCAGGCCGCCTCCTGCCACTCTGCCGGAGGTGGTGAGGTGGTGGGGGGGTGGGGGGTGGGGGGGCAGGCTGTTCCCTCCTCACTCCCAGTTCAAACACACAACACAATATTTCCATGAAAAACAAATACGAAAATACACACACACACACACACATGCAAAGCAAACCCTGATGGGAGTTTCAGAACCGCCTACAAACAGACAGAGCCCCGGCAGCTGGCTATCGTTAAAAAAGGAAGTCAGGAGCTGGGCCCTAACGCCGAGCCTCCAGAAGAGGGACAGAGGGAGATTAGCATGAAAATACAGACCCAGACATTCAAACCCCTCCCAGGACAAGTTTGCACTTAAGGACAGACGCCAGAAGAGAAAGTGCTTTTATGTATATATGTGTCTGTGTGTGTGTTTAAGCGAGGAATCTGCAGACAGAAAGTAACGAGATCTAGACAAGTCCAAGAGGAAGACTGGTCATTTTCGTGGCTGGTGTGTCAACTGGGCGTAATTTAAAGCTGGAGGAACACACACACACTAACCTTCCATTTGATTCCAGACAGGATGAGGATAGTGGGGGCTCCAGGTATCCGGGGTGGGGGGAGGGGGAAGGGACGGAGAATGGAGGGAAGGGATGAGATCTCTGAATTTACAACAGATTGGGAGAGGGAAGGAGGAGGGAGGGGGGCGGTTTTGAAAGAGGATCCCAAACACCCCGCGTCAATTTCTCCTGTTATGTATTGAAACCAACACGGAAATGCCCAGACGCATGACGTCAGCGCCGGAAAGGAACCTTGCCGAGTTGTTACAACGTTCTCCGTCAATGTATCCAGTGCCTTCGTTCCACCAGCTCTGGGCAGGGTCCATTCATAAATAAATAAATACACAGAAACATGCCCCTCTCGCAATAAGGCCATGTTGATGGGAGGTGGAGGCGGAGGTTTTATTTTTTTTCAAAAAAAGACATACAAACGGTAAGGCCCAGCTGCAAAGAGCCAGGCACACACAACATGCAGCAAGTTTGGGGTGGGGTGAGTCTCTGAGAAGATCTTTAATGTGCCAACGGGTATGCAAATAGGAATTAAGCATCTTAAGCAAAGTGCTGCGGATGCTGGAGATCTGAAATAAAAACAGGAAGTGCTGGAAAAACTCAGCAGGTCTGGCAGCCTCTGTGGAGAGAGAGAAAAACAGAGTTAACGTTTCGAGTCCAATGTGGCCAAGAAAAATTCTGCATATTGGGTTCCAAACGTTAACTCTGTTTTCTTCCTCCACAGATGCTGCCAGACCTGCTGAGATTTTTTTTCCCAGAACTTTTGATTTTTATTTGCAAAAGAGCAAATTGTTTTTGGTTACATCACCCCCCCCCCCCCCCCCCACCATGCTAACATCTGCACTGGGTCACAGTCCGGCAACACCTCGATTTTAAACTTCATGCCCTCATATTCTAGTCCCTTCGCAGTCTCGCCTCCACCCTCACCTCATCTCACTCCCATCCCGTAACTCTGGGTTGCAAAAAGTGTTCTAAGGCTAAGTTGAGGTTACCTATAGGGGCAAGGAAAGCAGACATAGTTGAAGTGATAGCGCAGCATTTGAAATTGGAAGTGATACCTGACACTAGTGAGTCACTGCGGGAGGTAGTGAGACTTCAGTTATAAATGAAGAAGCTTGAATTTGAACAAACAAAGGAACAGGAAAAAACTGGAATTGGAGATGTACAGGCAGAAATTTAGAAATATATGGGCAAACTTATATTGAGTTTGAGAGAGTAAAACAAAGTAATTTTGACCTGTCGATATGTGCATTAAAGATAGAGACAACATATGCGGCTCTTAGAGAAGTAATTCTTTTGGAAGAATTTAAAGATTCAACTCCTTCGCTAGTGAGAACTCAGGTGGAGGAACAGAGGGTTAAAATGGTAAGACCACCAGCAGAGAGGCCAGATGATAATGAGTTAGTACATAGATCTAAACCTTTTCTTTCATCACCCTTTTAATTCAGAGAAGGATAGAAAGTGGGAAGGTGAAAGGAAGATAGGTAGTCAAGGAAGAGAGTCGTTGGAAATTCTCAGCAAGTTTCTTCTCAGACTAGAAAGGAAGGTGCTGATGGTAGAAGCAACACTCGAAAATTGAGGTGTTTTCATTGTAATAATGTCGGGTACACGAAGTCAATGTGTTGGAGATTTCAGGGAAAATCTGTTATAGTAGTTGGAATGTAGAACACTTCTGGAAGTAAAAGCACTGTGGGCTCTGAGGATCAGGCACAGGGAAAACCAGTGGTTTGTGTACAGGTGAAGCAAGAAGAATCAGTGATAGGGAAAAAAGTGGGAATGTGTTCACAATTTTCCCAAGGGTGTTCAGAAGAGCAGGTTGCAGAAAAGATTTTGTATGTGAAGAGGAAGTCTTTCCATGTGTACAGGGTGGAGCAGGTAAAGATATTAAAATTTTAAGAGACAGAGGGGCTAGTCAATCCTTACTGTTATGGGAGAGTGATAGCTTATTCTTCAGAGGGAGTATTGCAGGAAAAGGTGATAAAAGTGGGATTCATGTACATGCTAAACCAATTGCATTGTGGAAAGTAAATTTAAAGCATAAGTGGAAAACAGGTGAGGTGATTGTTGGAGTAGTGGAAAACTTGCCTGTTGCAGTGGTTCAATTTATTTTAGATAATGATATAGCTGGGTCACAGACGTGGGTGGCGCCTACAGAAGTTGAACAGCCTGTGGAGGTGCATTCAACAGAGGTGTTGCAGAAAGAGCATCCTGGGTTGATTCTAGATTGTGTAGTGATGAGATCAGACGCTCACATGTTGAAACAGAAAGAAGAGGAAGTTAAAAGGCAGGGGAAAGGTGTTGAAGTTCAGTTAGCTGATACTATATTCGATAAGATTGTTCAGGAAGAGAGAATGGAGGAGAATGAGGTAAGGGGACCACTGAAGTTGATTCATGAGAAATTGGTCAGAATTTGAAAATTACTCTCCTGGATTATGTGACAAACTTCAGAGAAAGATTGAACAGAGCATGTGAGTTAGCTAGGGAGTATTTAAAGATATCACAGCAAGTGATGAAAGTGAAGGTGGATAGGAGAGCCCCTGATCATAGTTTTGTTGCTGGGGAAAAGGTGTTAGTTTTATTACCAGTACTGGGTGAATCATTAAAGGTAAGGTTTAGTGGGCCTTACAGGATTGAAAAGAAACTGAGTGAAGTAAATTATTTAATAAATACTCCAGACAGAAGAAAGAAGCAGAGACTGTGTCATGTAAATATGCTTAAAAATTACTTTGACAGGGAAGAAGACCAAAAGGAGAAATTAGTGGTGATAGTTAAGGAGAAAGTGGTAGAAATGAAGGATGTTGAAATTGACTTTCCTCTAATAAAACTGGATAATGAGGGGGTACTTAAAAATTTAAATGTAATATTGCGTTACCTTCCAGACAAGTGTCAAAGTGATTTGGAGAAGCTATTGCAGTCAAACAAAGCTATTTGTTGGAATAGGTCAGGGAGGACAAATTTAGCTATACATGATGTAAGTGTAGGGGATTCATTTTTGATAAGGCAACATCCTTATAGATTAAGCCCAGCAAAATTACCACAAGTACAGAAAGAAATTGAATTCATGCTTCAAAATGACATAATTGAGTCTAGTTGCAGCAACTGGGATTCACCTATTGTACAGGTACTAAAACCGGATGGAACACAAAGATGGTGTGGATTATCTAAAGGTGAATGCAGTGACAAAAGTGGATTCATATCCTATACCACAGTTGGAAGATTGCATTGAAAAAGTGGGACAATCAAAGCTTATCACAAAGAATGACTTGCTGATAGGATATTGGCAAGTACCGTTTTGGAGAGAGCAAAGGAGATATCAGCTTTTGTAACGCCAAGTGGACAATATCAGTTTAAAGTTATGCTATTTGGTATGAAAAATGCATCAGCGACATTTCAAAGACTGACAAACAAAATAATTGCAGGTCTAAGCAATTGTGCTGTTGATATTGACAACTTGATAGTTTTCAGGAGTATTTACAACATCTGGAAGAGCTATTTAATCAACTGCAAGAAACTAATTTGGTGATGAACTTGGCTAAAAGTGAGTTTGCAAAAGCGCAAGTTACATATCTGGGCCACACCATTGGACATGGTAAGGTGGCCCCAAGATATGTGAAAATCAAAGCCATCCTGATTTTCCCAGTGCCTACAACAAAACAAGAGGTTTTGAGATTTCTGGGTATGGCTGGGTTTTACCTGAAATTTGTACCAAATTTTAGCAGTGTGGTTGCTTCATTGACTGAACTATTAAAAAAGAACAATACCTTTCAATGGACACAGGAGTATCAGAAAGAGTTTGACAATTTGAAAACTGAATTGACTACAACACCAGTTTTTGCAGTACCTAATTATGCCAAGCAGTTTAAGTTGGCTGTTGACACAAGTGACATAGGCATTGGGGCTGTACTGTTGCAAGAAGATGAAACTGGAATTGAGAAACCGATAGGGTACTTTTGACGAAAGTTGAATGTACAACAGAGAAGATATACAATGATCGAAAAGGAGACTCTGGGCCTGGTGTTAGCGTTGCAGCATTTCAAGGTTTGTGTTACAAACAATTCGTCAGAAACAATTGTTTAAACAGACCACAATCCTTTAAAATTTCTGGACAAATTTCGAGACCAGAGCGCAAGACTGTTCTGATGGAGTTCATTACTGCAATCATTTAACATACAGATTATATGTGTGGCTGGATGAGAAAATCTAATTGCAGATGCATTGTCAAGCGTTTAAAGCTCAAAGGGAAATTGGACATTTAAAACATGGACGCTGGGCTGAAATGACCTCTGTTGATACAAAGGATTTGTATATATTGTTATGTTAATGCAGACATCTGGTAATGTAATAGTTTGGGTATGTAGATAAGTATAGTAGATAGTATAAAATGGATTAAGAAAATTAAGCCGTCTTTTATAATTATGATGGTTCATTTTCTCATAAGGATGGAGGTGTAATGAAAGTATAATAATTTTCATAATATTTTTCTGGTTTATTGTGAAGTAAGTTTATGGGTGTGATTATAGTTGGGTTTGTCTGTGTGATTTAATTACATTTGGAGTCAAGTAGACTGCAAGCTTGAAATCATCAAAAGAAGCTAGTTGTAGAAAGGTGCTTGAATTGCTAATGAGTAAACATGGATGCTGGCTAAGCATGTAAGATATGAAGGGAATTCGCATTTTCTTAGATAGTTAAATGATTGTTTGAATTTCAAAGGGATTTTAGTCTGTTTACAACTAGCCAGATAAGCAAGGCCAAGGAGTGTCTTTATTTTTCTCAAAGGTTACTGACAATATTGGCAACATGAAAGTTTTTATATTATGAGGAAGATACAGTTTTAAAGACATAGGAAACAATAGAATTTACATGTTAAGGAGAGAGAAACATATATAAAGGAAAATGACATACACATCATCACACTAGGTTTAACTCCAGATTTTTAAAAAATGAAATTCCATCAACTGCCTTGAGTGGGATGTGAATCCATGTCCCCAGAGAATTAAATGGATTACTACTGTAGTCATATTACCACTACACCATCATTATTATAGGATGGTTAACTCTATTAAAGGTGCTGTATAAAAATGAGAAAAGAGTTAAATCGGGTATAGTTACAAGCCAGTCTAATGTCAGTACTGAGGAAACTACTAGAGACCATTGTCAAGGATGAAATCAATTCTCACCCAACCCTAACCCTTATGCAGTGTTAACCCTAACCCTAATCCTAACCCTAACCCTAATACAGGGTTAACCCTAA
This sequence comes from Carcharodon carcharias, assembly GCF_017639515.1. Lineage (NCBI taxonomy): Eukaryota > Metazoa > Chordata > Chondrichthyes > Lamniformes > Lamnidae > Carcharodon > Carcharodon carcharias. The sequence continues at coordinate 6,533,984 of NC_054503.1, forward strand.
CCCTAATACAGGGTTAACCCTAACCCTAAGCCTAAGCCTAACCCTAACCCTAATGCAGGGTTAACCCTAACCCAGCACAGCTTTGTTAAGGGCAAATCCTTTCAAAGTAACCTGATTCAGTTCTTTGATGAAGCAGCAGAGACGGTCGGTGAAGGTAGTGCAGTAGATGTTGTGTGCAGTTCTGGCCGCTATATTATTAAAAGGATATAGAGGCACTGGAGAGGGTACTGAGAAGATTTACAAGGATGATCCCAGAAATGTGTGTGTATAAATATCAGGAAAGGATTGACAGGCTGGGTCTCTTCTCTCTTGAAAAGAGAAGGCTGAGGGGGTGACCTAATGGAGGTCTTTAAAATTCTGAAAGGTTTTGATCGAGTGGATACAGAGAGAATGTTTTCTTTTGCGGGAAAGAGCAGAACTACAGGCCATCAATATCAGATAGTCACCAAGAAATCCAATCGGGAATTCAGGAGAAACTTCTTTACTAGACAAGTATATGAGGGAGAAGGGAATAGAGGGATATGAGGGTCAATTTAGATGGAGAAAATTGGGAGGAGGCCGAGTGGACCGACATGGACTGGATAGGCCGAATGGCCTGTTTCTGTGCTGTACCTCCTGTGCATATATGGGCTTTCAAAAGGCATTTGATAAAGTATCACATAACAAATTTATTGGGTAAATTGAAGCACATGAATTGAAAAGGATGCTGATAACCTGGGGACATAATTGGCTGAAGGAGCAGAGAGTAATAGTAAAAGGAGGTTTCCCTGGCTGGAGTGATGTTTGCATTGGGGTCCAATAGGGGTCGCTATTGGGACCCCTGAGTCTGCGGCTACTCTGCTCAATAATTGCTATGTATGCCAGACTTTGAAGAAGAGCTTTATGGTCTGGAAACGTTAATGTTGTTTCTCTCTCCGTAGATGCTGCCAGATATGCTGAGCATTTCTGGCGTTTTAAAACAATTTTGTTTAAGCCACTTGGCTGATACAGTTTGATGCAGGTAAGTGTGAAGTGACAGAAACAACATGCAGAGGCAGTGTGATCTAACTGGCATTATGTTGAGGGGAGGGTTGCAAGAGGAAAGGAACCCGGGATAAAGTTCACAAATGCTTGAAGGTGGTAAGAGAAGTAAAAGTGTGGGATACTTGGCTTTTGTAAGAGAGGCATTGAATAAGACAAGATCATCAATCTAAAACTTCACACAGGCACATAAGAACAGGAGGAGGCCATTTAGCCCCTCAAACCTGCTCCACCATTCAACGAGACCATGGCCCCATATCCCTTGATACCTTTGATTAACACAAACCTATCAAGCTTAGATTTGAGTACTGCTTAGAAAAGAGACATGCCTTCGAAGCTTTTTGTCTTGGATTCATCAAGACAGATGCAAGAATACCGAATTTCAAAGGGAGCAACAATATATGCTGCATGTAAAAAGGGTGCACGTTGACCCTGATTAGTCGAGATGTTGCCATGGAGAATGCACCAGGGAACTATTTTCCCTACGCTTCTGTTTAATTCAAAGAGGGTGCAATGCCTGGGTGTGTTCTTTCTGTTTGCTCAGGACAGGGCCCTATATATGAATATATGGAGCTTCTAGCAAGTATAAGTGAGCCACATTGTGAGCCTGACTGATCATCTTAAATTAAATTGGTGGTTGGCGTAATTCTAAGATTTAAAATTAAAGATTGATCTAGTGCCAATACTTTATTTCAGAAGAGAGTTCCAAACTTTTACCACCCTTTGTGCGTAGACATGTTTCCTAATTTCACTCCTGAAAGTTCTTGTTTGAATATTTATAATATGTCCCCTAATCCTAGACTTTCCAACTAGCAGAAATTGTTTTTTTCTCTACCAACCTGACCAATCTCCCTTTAATATCTTGAAAGCTTTGATGAAATCATCCCTAAATCTTCAAAATTCCAAAACATGCAGCCTTGGTTTGTTTAATCCCTGCTCATAGCTATTCTGGTAAATCTGTAATCCCTCCAATGTCCTGATAAGGTGTGGGACCAAAAACTGCTCGTGGTAACTCCAGGTGTGGTCTAACCAAGGATCCGTAGAGTTGAAGCATCTTGATCCTACTCCCACTGTTGGTCACCCAACTTCGTCCCATCCCCCTGTCACCTTCTGTGCTCACCGATCTACATTGGCTCCTGGTCAAGCAACATCTTCATTTTAAAATTCTAATCCTTGTTTTCAAATCCCTCCATGGCCTCCTCACAGCCTTATCCTCCTCCAACTCCACAACCCTCTGAGATATCGCCACTCCTCTTGTGAATTCCCAATTATAATTGCACCACCGTTGGCAGCCGTGCCTTCAGCTGCCAAGGCCCTAGGCTCCGGAATTCTCTTCCTTAAGCTCTCTGCCCCTCTACCTTGCTTCCCTCTGTAAGAAACTGCTTAAAGCCAACCTCTTTGATCACCAAACTGAAATCACCTCACGCGACCTGCTGTTAACCTTAACTTTTTCTATTCTTTATTCTTTCATGGGATGTGGGTGTCACTGGCAAGGCCAGCACCCTGAATGGCTTTGATAGAGCATTTCAGAGGGCAGTTAAGAGTCAACCACATTACTGTGGGTCTGGAGTCACATGTAGGCCAGACCGGGTAAAGATGGTGGATTTCCTTCCTAAAGGGACATTAGTGAACCAGATGGGTTTTTACGACAATCGATGATAGTTGTCATGGTCACCATTACTGAGACTAGCTTTTCAATTCCAGACTTATTAATTGAATTTAAATTCCACCAGCTGCCGTGGTGGGATTTGAACCCACGTCCCCAGAGCATTAGCCTGGGCTTCTGGATTACTAGTCCTGTGACACTACCACTACATCCTAAATTATTTATAACGCTCCAGTGAAGTGCCTTGAGATTGTTCATAATGTTAAAGGTGCTATATAAATGCAAGTTGTTGCTCTATTTGAATTCTCTGGATATAAAGATCTGAATTCCCTTAGCTTATTTTTGATTATTTTGCTCATTTTAATTATCTGTCTACCTAGCCTCTCAAGTCCCTTTGGACTTCCACTGTCTCTAGCTCTTCACCACTTAGTAAGCACCCAGTTTGATCCCTTTTAGGTGACCTATAGCCCATGTATGAATGAACACTCAAGAGCAATCCCAAGAAATTCTAAGCCGACATGGAATTATGATGCATCATTTCAGCTTTTATTGGAATCAGGGTTCGAGATGTTTGGGTGATTTACAGGGACTAGAAGTCTCGCTGCTTCGCAGAATCATTCAGGCATGATATGACCCACTGAACTCCCCGTCAGAGCTAACCTCCTGTTTCATTTCTCCAGACTCCGACCGAAGGTTGGTGAGTTTACACGCGGTATCATTACGAGAGAACACATCCATCCCAACCCTGTTTCACAGAGAGAGAGAGAGAGAGAGGACAACCACTGATTAAGCAGAAAAAGGCAGATTTAGTTCACACTCCTGCTCGATCGTTAAATATTTCATTAATATATTGGAAGATCAGACATTGCCATTTTAGTCTTGAGTCGATAATTTAAAAGGAATCTTTATTCATCCATTATCAAACACTCCCAGAGCAGCTAAAGCACGAGGTTAGATACAGGGTAAAGCTCCCTCTACACTCTCCCCATCAAACACTCCCAGGACAGGTACAGCACGGGGTTAGATACAGAGTAAAGCTCCCTCTACACTGTCCCCGTCCAACGCTCCCAGGGCAGGTACAACACATGGTTAAATAACAGAGTAACTGCTGGTGCACCTTTCCCAACCCTCAGATGTCTTCACGGCTAATGAAGCATTTTTGATGTGTAAGGCAGGAGAGGTGGCAGCCAAATTGTGCACAGCAAGCTCCCACAAAAAACAATTTGATAATATCCAGCTAATCAGTTTCAGTGATGTGGATTGAGGGATAAATATTGGGCAGGACGCCAGAGAGAAAGGCCCTGCCCTTCTTCAAAATGGTGCCCTGGTATTTTGCACCTCCACCAAGATAGGGCCAGCGGGGCCTCAGTTTCACATCTGATTGGAAAGACAGTGCAGCACTAAGTACCCGTGGGTTGCATTTACAGTACTATCTACAGAAACAGTGCTTCAATTACCTGGTGGCATTCCAGTTTTCCCCTTGATCTAGACAGCTTGCTCGGAGTAACCATATGGTAATCAACTTTGCTTCATCTCCAACCTTAAAATACTGCCCAGCCCAAACGGAGACACTAGTTGCAGCTGTGGAGGAGGGGAATTCAAAAGAAAACAGGTGTTAGGGGAACGTGCAGTCATGACATGGAGCAGATTAAACAAGCACTCGGGTTCATTTCCAGAGGGATAAAATTGAAGAGCAGAGAAGTGATGCCAAACTTATATCGAACCTCGGTGTGTTAAAAAGAGGATTTAGAGGTGAAGGTGCAAAAAGAGATTTATATGGCGAGGAAAATTGAGAGCTTGATCAAAAATGATTGAATAGACTGGGGTTTTTTTTTCTGTAGAAAGGAGAAGTTTACCTGATAGAAGGTTTTGTAAGATTAGGAGCCAAATATTCGGAGGGGTGGCGATCACCGTTGGATTGCTACTCCCCTCCTATTTTTTTTACATAGCGCCAGTGCTCCGCACTTCTTGGCCAGACTTCCAAACTGGGCCTCTTCGGAACAGTCCCTGTTCCTGGAATCCTTCCTCATAGAGGAGGACTGTCAGGAGGGAGCCAAGCCGTGCCACCTTTTTACAGCATCAGCTGCTGTGTTTTGGTAAGCCTCCATTCATTAACAAGTTGAAAAGCTTTGGGACATTTGAATAACTTCTCAGTTTATTCGTGAACGAGGTACATGGGTAGGGGTGGTGAGATCAGGTCGCGGGGAGTGGAAATGTCAAGGGGCTGGGAGGATTGGGGGATTGTCGGAAGGTCGGGGGGGTCAGAGGGTCGGAGGGTCAGGGGGGTAGTTGAAGGGTCAGGCGGGTCGGAGGGTCAGTGGAGAGTTGGAGGTTGAGGGACAGTCGAAGAATCAGGGGAGTCAGGATAGGGGGGAGTTGGGGGGTTGGTGGGGGGTGGTGGGGGCCGTTGGGGGTTCGAGGGTCTGGTGGAGTCGGACGGCCAGAGGAGAGTTGGAGGGTCGAGGAGTTGGAGTGTCAGGGTGAAGTCAGAGGGTTGGAAGGGTTCAGAAGATCAGGGGTGTCAGAGGGTTGGGGGAAGTTGGAGGGTCAGGGGGCAGTTGGGGGGTCAGGGGGAGTGGAAGGGTCGGGGAGGTCGGAGGGTTAGGGGGAGTCAGAGGGTCAGGGGTCAGTTGTAGGGTCGAGGGGAGTTGGAGGGTCAGGGAGAGTCGAAAGGTTAGGTGGGTGTGTGGGTTGGGGGAGTGTCGAAGGGTCAGAGCATTAGGGGCAGTTGGAGGGTTGGAAGTGGTTAGAAGGTCGGGGTGTCGGAGGGTTGGGGGTGGTTTCTGGGGTTCAGATGGTCGGGGGGGTCAGAGGGTCAGGGGAGGTTGGAAGGTCAGGGGGGAAGGTCGGGGGGAGTGGTATTGGTGGGTGGATTTGGTTGGGAGTCAGGGAGCTCAGTTGTATAGTTATCTAGGAGTTATATATCATTTTTTTGCTGTCTAACATTTCCAGGTAAGTAAGTTGGAACTATTTGAAATCTCTGACTCTAACTCAGAGTTGGAGACACTTTCGGAGTGTTCTGGATATGGGGGAAGTGCCCATCGGAAATTGAAATTCCCCAAGCATTTCCCATGGAGTCCTTGCATTGGGACTTCCAAGGGATCCATCAGTGCACCTTCTGGGGTACGACCATCCATTGACCAGACAATCTGGGTCCATGTAAGGGTTCAATAAGGTGGATGGAAAGAAACTGTTTCCAGTTCAATATAAGATAGTCACTAATATATCCAATCGGGAATTCAGGAGAAACGTCTTTACCCGGGGAGTGGTGGGGAGAATGTGGAACTCACTCCCACAGGGAGTGGTCGAGGTGAATAGTGTAGATACATTTAAGGGAGAAGCTGGATAAACACATGAGGGAATAGAACGATATGTTGATGGGATGAGTCACAATACTTGCGCTTTGCACCTTTCAGCCCCTTGAGGAAAGGAGGAGAGAACAACCAGAGTAAAAGGTAGGAGGGGAATAAACAATGGAGAGTTTGGAGTGTCAACAGTCGGGAACATGGCTGCCCAGAACATCATTCGGCTAAATAAATATCATGAGTTACCCTTAATCCACTTCACTATGAACCCGAAGGTTGGTTGGGTGAGATCTTGCTGATATCCAACCACAACCCCTTCCGCAGGCTTTTTAGACATTGACACTTGCGACACATAGGTGCCTCTTATATGCCCAGCTTCATTCACATCAATCTTCATGGTAGATCCAAGCTCATTTTTCCAACAGCCACTCAGTGATGTTGCCTGACAGGAAGGCCAAATTGTTAAACATCATTGATTCTGCACAGATAAAGAAAGATCTTGCATTTCTGTAGCACCTTTCGTGACCTTCAGAGTGCCCCCAACCCCCCCACCCAAGGTGCTTTGAAACCTACAATGTACTTTCCACAAAATGTAATACGGGGAACGCAGCAGCCAATTTGCGCCCAGCAAGTTCCCACAAACAGCGATGTGTTAATGACCCAGATCATGTTTCTTTTCAGTGATGTTGGTTGAGGGATAAATATTGGCCCGAGGGCAACGATGGGGCTTGGGGAGGATGCGGAGAGGGAGTTGGTGGATGTGGCGGTGGGAGCTCCCAATAGTGGCTATGGGCTCGTTTACATCCACCTTAAAGGGCAAGGGGGCCTTAATTTTACATCTCATCTGAAAGACAGTGCAGCATGCTCTTGATACTGGCACTGGGAGCGACAGCTTTGATTATGGGGCACAAGTCTCTGGGGGAGTGTGAGATTGTCCAGGGCTGCCTGGGCTCAATCGATGCGCCCCCAGATACTTTATCCCATGCCCAACTCCTCATCATCTGGTGACCTTGAGTCAGAACGCTGGGCATCATGATCAGGCTGGAACAGAATGTGACTCTTAAGCTTTAGAATAATCAACTAGGGGAGATTTTCCCCCCTTTCCTTACCCCCGGGGGTGCCGAGCCTGAAGTTAAAGCTCTATGTAATGGGAAATCCAAGGGCACTGTCCTCTCCGTGTAACCGAGTGCTCTTCCCCTCATCGTATTCCCACACCAGACTGATCCCACAGGGAGTATAAAACTGTATTCTTGTACACTCACACATCTGGGGGTCTCCTACTTTTCAATCGATATTTAGCCTATTGTTCAACACTGATCTGCAGGAATCCTCTATGATTCACCCCCTCTAACCCGGGGATAACTGGACAGTGATCAGGAGCAGGAACCCTGGCTGGTTCCCTCTCTCTTGCTAACCCTGGGATCACTTGACAGTGATCAGGACCAGGAACCTGGGCTGATTTCCCCTCTCTCTCTAAATTGGGGATAATTGGACAGTGATCAGGAGCAGGAACCCTGGCTGGTTCCCTCTCTCTTGCTAACCCTGGGATCACTTGACAGTGATCAGGAGCAAGAACCTGGGCTGATTTCCCCTCTCTATCTAAACTGGGGATAATTGGACAGTGATCTGGAGCAGGAACCCTGGCTGGATCCCCCTCTCTCGCTAACCTTGGGATCACTTGACAGTGATCAGGAGCAAGAACCTGGGCTGATTTCCCCTCTCTCTCTAAACTGGGGATACTTGGACAGTGATCAGGAGCAGGAACCCTGGCTGATTCCCCCCCAACCTCTCTGTAACCCAGAGACTAATTCTAATCTGCTTACACCCCCTCCACACTCCCACCTTTCCTGCAGGAACCCAGACTTACCAGTTCTGCATAAGATGCACTGATAATGCACAGTGACAGCATGAGAGCCAGGTACATCAGCCTGCCCGTCATGGTGCTGCTCCCGCTCACTCGGTCCTGCTCTCACTGCCCGTCTGCTAGCGGGGTGACTGCGGATCTGTATTTAAAGAGCCCGTTCCCTCGGGTAAGCTGGCTTGAGGCCACATTGTGCAACAATTTATCAATTGCGGCATTGAGAAAGGAGGAACTTCTGAAAAGGACTGAGGAACTGGTGAGCCCCAGTGACCGTTGGCTGGAATAACTGACACGAGGTCAGCGTAAAGTGACCTCTAACTGAACCAAGGCTGTCTATCTGTTGTCCTGCAGAATGATTTTTGATTCAGGGGAAAGCTTGGCATTGGTTCCAGTCTCGGTGTATTTCCACTGGAAAGCCGCTGGATAATGAGACGCGGGGCTCAGGATAAAACCGCCACAGGAGCATCAGTTGATGCTCCTTCACCAGTGACGGACCCGATTGGCAAAGAGGGCTTGCATTTCTGCAGCGCCTGTCACATTATGGGCTTCACGAGTGATGAATTTTGGAAGTCACTGTCACGAGTGTAAGAAACAGAGCAGCCCGCAGTGCGCGCAGCAAGATTCCATAAATAGCATAGTGATAACGCATAAGATTAAACAAAGATGTTGGTTGAGGGATAAAGGTTGCTCCCAACCCACACAACACCCCCCACAATGCCCGGCCCCAGGGAGAACTTCCCCATTCCTGGTCTTTTCCTGATAGCTGCCCTGGGATCTTTCACATCCAACTGAGAAGGCAGACCAGGCCTCAGCTTAATGCCTCAATCTCCAAAAGGCAGCACCTCTGACAGCGCGGCGCTCCCTCAGCGCTGACCCTCCGACAGCGGGCGCTCCCTCAGCGCTGACAGCGCGGCGCTCCCTCAGCGCTGACCCGCCGATAGCACGGCGCTCCCTCAGCGCTGACCCTCCGACAGCGGGCGCTCCCTCAGTGCTGACCCTCCGACAGTGCGGCGCTCCCTCAGCGCTGACCCTCCGACAGTGCGGCGCTCCCTCAGCGCTGACCCTCCGACAGTGCGGCGCTCCCTCAGCGCTGACCCTCCGACAGTGCGGCGCTCCCTCAGCGCTGACCCTCCGACAGTGCGGCGCTCCCTCAGCGCTGACCCTCCGACAGTGCGGCGCTCCCTCAGCGCTGACCCTCCGACAGTGCGGCGCTCCCTCAGCGCTGACCCTCCGACAGTGCGGCGCTCCCTCAGCGCTGACCCTCCGACAGTGCGGCGCTCCCTCAGCGCTGACCCTCCGACAGTGCGGCGCTCCCTCAGCGCTGACCCTCCGACAGTGCGGCTTTCCCTCAGCGCTGACCCTCCGACAGTGCGGCGCTCCCTCAGCGCTGACCCTCCGACAGTGCGGCGCTCCCTCAGCGCTGGCACTGCAAGCGTCAGCCTCAATTTTTGTACTCAAGTCTTTGGAACAGGACTCGAACCCACAACCTTCTGACTCAGAGACGAGTGTGCTGCCCACTGTGACATGACCGGGGAGGTGATGGCATGGTGGTATTGTCGCTGGACTAGTAATCCAGAAACCCAGGGTAAAGCTCTGGGGACTCGGGTTCGAATCCCGTCATGGCAGGTAGTGGAATTTAAATAAAAATCTGGAATTAAAAGCCTCACGATAACATGAAACGATTGTAGTTAAAAGCCCATCTGGTTCACTAATGTCCTTACCTGGTCTGGCCTACGTGTGACTCCAGACCCACAGCAATGTGGTTGACTCTTAAATGCCCTCTGAAAAAGGGTAATTAGGGATGGGCAATAAATGCTGGCCTAGGCAGCGGCATCCACATCCCATGAATGAATAAAAAAAATGCGCTGTGCAATGCTGGAGACAGCAGGTCTAGCAAGATTAAAGAGAAACAGTTCTTCTTAAGTCATTGCAGAACTTTATTGTTGCTAATACAGTAAACCATGAGGTAAATTGAGTAAATCACAGCAGATTAATCACAACCTATATCCAAGTTAAATCATTTCAAACGGCACCAAATAAATTCTCAGTCCAACCTAAAGGGAGGTTGCTTTTTTGGGGGGGGCGGAGAGACGGTTCAGATGGAAGGGGGAACAGTTTGTTTGCTGTTCAGACAGAAATATCGCAGGAAAGGTTTCTTAAGAGCCTCAAACCATCCGCAAGCGTCTGCCGTTCCAGTTTTGAAAGGAAGAAATGCACTCCAAAAGCGTCATTCAGGGCTAAGGGACACCCTGAAGCCCTTCGCAGCCAGTGACGGGTTTTGCCGGTAACCGTGGCAACCCACTTGCAAGTTATACTGCAGCCGGTGCAGGCTCAAAGTAGAGTGAGGTCGCTGCTGCCACCACCAGCCAATGGGAGAGAGCCTTCCTTTGCTTGGCTTTGGTCAAATGGCAAAGCGCTGCTCATTGGTCCTTCGAAACGCACAGGTCAGGGGTAAAATTTCCCAACTCGGTGGGCCCACAGGCCTCTGCGTTACTGGTCAATTGGGTGTGGTGGGGATGGCGAGAGGGGGAAAATTGCTTTGATTGACAAACCTCGGATCCAATCAGCTAGCAAAGGGTCAGCTCCTTTTCCAATTGGCCGTCAGAGGGCACCTGGGACGTAGACAAATAGTGGGATGGAAGGTCATGTGATAAAGCCTCCACGCGCAGGCCCAGACACAGTTGGCAACTCGAGGGCTGCATAACTTGGCTGAGCTGGAGGGCAACCAACAGCTGCACCCCAGCCCCACCAACCCCCGCTTGGCATCAGAAAGGAGTTAAGGTCAACATTGAGAACACAGAGAGCTGGAATAGACAGAGGAGGGTAGAGAGAAAGGCTCAGGCTTAGATCTCATGACAGGCCTGCCTGACCACTGCTGGACAGAGGCCGCAGCAGGGGTCAACAGTCAGTCAACAGAGCCTGCTCTGGTTCATGAGATTAAATTCTCCTCATTACCCCAGTCCCACAGACAGAAAACGATTTTCAAGAAAATTCCTGTCACCGGATTCAAATCTGGTCAGAAACATAGGCGTCTAGGATCAGGCAAGTTCAAAGGTTAGCCGCAGGGGGGTCCTTTGACTTGCGGCCCGTTCCGGCAATTGGTCGGTCTCGCTCCTCCCACAGGGTCACGCCGTCGCACGAGCAGATCTTTTTCGGATTCTGGAAGAGTCCGGCGGAGCGAGCGATAATTCCACAGGCCAAACTTCATGGGAGAATAGTCGAAGTGGGATGGGGAGGGGTGGGGAGGAAGGAAAAAATTTCAGGTAAAGCATGAGGTTGGATACAGAGTAAACTTCCCTCTACATTGTCCCCATCAAACACTCCCAGGACAGGTACAGCACGGGGTTAGATACAGAGTAAACTTCCCTCTACACTGTCCCCATCAAAAACTCCCAGGACAGGTACAGCACGGGGTTAGATACAGAGTAAATCTCCCTCTACACTGTCCCCATCAAACACTCCCAGGACAGGTACAGCACGGGGTTAGATACAGAGTAAAGCTTCCTCTACACCGTCCCCATCAAACACTCCCAGGACAGGTACAGCACGGGGTTAGATACAGAGTAAAGCTCCCTCTACACTGTCCCCATCAAACACTCCCAGGACAGGTACAGCACGGGGTTAGATACAGAGTAAAGCTCCCTCTACACTGTTCCCATCAAACACTCCCAGGACAGGTACAGCACGGGGTTAGATACAGAGTAAAGCTCCCTCTACACTGTCCCCATCAAACACTCCCAGGACAGGTACAGCACAGGGTTACATACAGAGTAAAGCTCCCTCTACACTGTCCCCATCAAACACTCCCAGGACAGGTACAGCACGGGGTTAGATACAGAGTAAACCCTCTACACTGTCCCCATCAAACACTCCCAGGACAGGTACAGCACGGGGTTAGATACAGAGTAAACTTCCCTCTACACTGTCCCCATCAAAAACTCCCAGGACAGGTACAGCACGGGGTTACATACAGAGTAAAGCTCCCTCTACACTGTTCCCATCAAACACTCCCAGGACAGGTACAGCACGGGGTTAGATACAGAGTAAACTTCCCTCTACACTGTCCCCATCAAACACTCCCAGGACAGGTACAGCACGGGGTTAGATACAGAGTAAACTTCCCTCTACACTGTCCCCATCAAAAACTCCCAGGACAGGTACAGCACGGGGTTGGATACAGAGTAAAGCTCCCTCTACACTGTCCCCATCAAACACTCCCAGGACAGGTACAGCACGGGGTTAGATACAGAGTAAACTTCCCTCTACATTGTCCCCATCAAACACTCCCAGGACAGATACAGTACGGGGTTAGATACAGAATAAAGCTCTCTCTACACTGTCCCCATCAAACACTCCCAGGACAGGTACAGCACGGGGTTAGATACAGAGTAAAGCTCCCTCTACACTGTTCCCATCAAACACTCCCAGGACAGGTACAGCACGGGGTTAGATACAGAGTAAAGCTCCCTCTACACTGTCCCCATCAAACACTCCCAGGACAGGTACAGCACAGGGTTACATACAGAGTAAAGCTCCCTCTACACTGTCCCCATCAAACACTCCCAGGACAGGTACAGCACGGGGTTAGATACAGAGTAAACCCTCTACACTGTCCCCATCAAACACTCCCAGGACAGGTACAGCACGGGGTTAGATACAGAGTAAACTTCCCTCTACACTGTCCCCATCAAAAACTCCCAGGACAGGTACAGCACGGGGTTACATACAGAGTAAAGCTCCCTCTACACTGTTCCCATCAAACACTCCCAGGACAGGTACAGCACGGGGTTAGATACAGAGTAAACTTCCCTCTACACTGTCCCCATCAAACACTCCCAGGACAGGTACAGCACGGGGTTAGATACAGAGTAAACTTCCCTCTACACTGTCCCCATCAAAAACTCCCAGGACAGGTACAGCACGGGGTTGGATACAGAGTAAAGCTCCCTCTACACTGTCCCCATCAAACACTCCCAGGACAGGTACAGCACGGGGTTAGATACAGAGTAAACTTCCCTCTACATTGTCCCCATCAAACACTCCCAGGACAGATACAGTACGGGGTTAGATACAGAATAAAGCTCTCTCTACACTGTCCCCATCAAACACTCCCAGGACAGGTACAGCACGGGGTTAGATACAGAGTAAAGCTCCCTCTACACTGTCCCCATCAAACACTCCCAGGGCAGGTACAGCACGGGGTTAGATACAGAGTAAAGCTCCCTCTACACTGTCCCCATCAAACAGTCCCAGGACAGGTACAGCACAGGGTTAGATACAGAGCAGATCTCCTACTGTGCATCGATGGTGGAGGGAGTGAATGTTTAAGGTGGCTGATGGGTAGCCAATCAAGTGGGGCTGCTTTGTTCTGGACGGTGTCGAGCTTGTTGAGTGTTGTGGGAGCTGCACTCATCCAGGCAAGTGGAGAGTATTCCATCACACTCCTGACTTGTGCCTTGTGGACAGGCTTTGGGGGGAAACAGGAGATGAGTTAACCCGCAGAATTCCCAAACTCTGACCTGTTCTTACAGCCACAGTATTTACTTTCCCCATATCTGGCAATAGACTTGCCCAGCAATAACCTACCCATTGCGGTCTTGAAAGCTCAATTGACACCCAACATCCACGGCCATGTTTGCAAGGGGAGTGCTGGGAAGAGAGTTCCCGATTCTGACTCCCCTTTGTGTGAAGTGCTTCCTGACATCAGCCCAGCTCTGATTTTAAGGTTAAGCCCCGTGGTACTGGACTAGCCCCCTACCCCAACCCCCACCAGGGGAAATAGTTTCTCTCTATTGACTCCTACGGAATCCCTGTAATATTTTTTACTGCCTTACCCACCAAGCTCACGGCAACACAAGCCAGTCAGTCCTCGTATATTAACCCTTTAAGCCTTCCTAACAGCCGGGCCTGGTCGCTCCCTGGCCTGCCTGACCAAGATGAGGAACCCGCAGCAAGCGGGAGCCGGGGGGGGCAGGGAGTCATATCCCGCTGGCCAGCCCTAGTCCAGCTAGGGCTGTGTGTGGGTCACCGCGCACTGGCCCAAGCCCCTGGGTCTCTGAGGGAGTTTGGTACCATCTGCAGAGAGAGAGAGAGAGAGAGAGATGCCCGTGCCTCACCCCTCAAGACAAGCCTGTTTCCTGCACCCCCCACCATCAGCCTACCGGTCTCCCGAGTTGCCCGTGGTTCGGGACAGAGGGTGGTCACCTCTGCCCAAGTCATCCTCGCTGCTGTCGACCACCACCGATCGGCCTATGATATCCCAGACCTGCCGGGAGAGGGGAAGGGCAGAGTTAGTGACGGACGGATGGTTCAAGTGTCACACCGCTCCCATCCCCGACCACCACCCCCACTGCAGGTCAACACCCTTGTGCCGATGGACCCATCCATTAAGACCTTCCAGTACCATTCCCTCACCGAGGCCCCGAGCCAAAGTAGTGGATCGAATTTTGCCTCGAGGCGAGTGAGAGGGAGACCCGGAGTGTGGAAAGAGGAAAAGAAAGATTGTGTCTCGAAAAGCAGAACACCGCGGATGCCGGGAGCCTGAAATGAAGAAAGAAAACGCTGGGAACGCTCAGGCGGCTACAACAACATCTGCGGAGAGGGAAAGAGAGTTCACGTTTGATTCAGAACCGGGAAAAGTTGGAGACCCGGTCGGTTTTGAGGGAGGGGTGGGCGGGACAAGGACAAAAGGAAGATCTGAGATCGGGTGGAAGACAGAGAGTGAGTGAGAGATGGCTTAGTGTGACAGGGCCAAAGGGGATGGGAATGGGGCAAGAAGAGAGACAAAAGATGTGGTTCGAGCTCACAGGCTGCTGTCTGAAAGAGAAAAAAAACAGTAACAAGCAAAGAAATGGAAACAAAATGGAGCAGAGGTTACAGTCTGAAACGGCTGAGTTCAGCGTGCAGTCTGGAAGGCTGTAAAGTTCCTAATCGGAAGGCAAGGTGCTGTTCCTCAAGCTTACATTGTGCTTCACCAGGACAGTGAGCAGGCCGAGGACAGAGATGTCAGTGTGAGAGCAAGGTGGAGAATTAAAATGGCAGGCCACCGGAAGATTGGAGTCAAGCTTGCGGACTGAACGGAGGTGTTCACTGCAAAGCAGTCACCCAATCTGCGTTCGGTCTCCCCAGTGTAGAGGAGCGGATACAGTACATAAAAATATTTCTTTGTACACAGCGACTCCTGGACAGAGTGCGTAGAGTGAAATCGAGAGCAGGATTGAGTGTGGGTGGGACTGCGCACGAGGGAGCAGTAGTTAACAAAGTGGGACGTGAAAGCTGCTAGAGGCAGGAACTCAGAGTTTTCAGATGCTTCCTACTAGTCTTACTACACAACTGACATAGAGTCAGAGGGAGTGCTATTTTATGTTGGTTGGAGTCTTGCACCATGTAACATGATAACAATTTGAAGTAGGTACATCTCTCCCAAACCAATTTCCAATAAGATTCTCCAAGTTATTCAATCACTCTGAATTTGTGCTTCTAGCATAGGAATAGGCCATTCAGCCCATCTGCCCTATGCCAGTGTTTCTCCTCCACACGAGCATCCTCCCACAACCTCTTTATCTCTCCCCTTCCCCAATCACCATATCCTTCCATTCCTTTCTCCTTCATGTGTTTATCCAGCTTCCCCCTTAAATGTATCTACACTATTTGTCTCAACCAAGCCAAAATCAAGACATACAGAGCTTTTCTTTACTGAGGGAGTTTATTGACTTGTTCAGTCTTATAGCTCTCTTCCCACTCAACCCAGTGTCCCAACTATCCCCTATTTATACTCTTTAAAACCCAAAATAAATTAATTAACAAATTGACATCCCCTTAAAGGGGCACTGTAGAAACAAAAAAAAACTTTAAAGGAAACTTAACAAATTAAATTAAAATGATGATGCACTCCAGCCCCCGCAGTTCGCAAAAAGCATTCTATCGTACCGGTGGACGCTGCGTGCTCCCTCTCTAGAAGAGGGGCAGACAGACAGACTGAACCACCCACTACACGGCCCGCTGCCTGGACCTGTTATTGGCCACCTTGGCCAGGCCCTAAAGCAGAACCACGAGGAAGTCCTCCAATCTGCCTGCCCCCCCACTCTACACCGGGCGGCCAAAGATCAGGAGCATGGGGCTTAAGTACAACCAAAATTTGAGGAGCAGCCCCCTCAAGTAGGCGAAAAGGGGCTGCAACCTGACACCATCTCTGTACATGTGGAACACAGACTCCTCAAGGCCGTATCCCCTAGTTATGCTCTCTTTAGTAAAACAAACAAAAAAAATCAAAAAATTAAACAAAAATCAATAAATGAGAGGGGATGAAGGCCCCTGACGGGGCATTGTAACAAAAATCAAAAGAAACTTAACTAACTAAGCCAAAATATCATGCCCGGGGGTGATAATGCACCCTAGCCCCCATGGTGCCTACCAATCCCGGTAAACCGCTAGTGTACCAGCCGACGCCGTGTGCTGCCTCTCCAGGGCCACCTAGCTATGGACATAGCTGCAGAAGAGGGGGCACACAGTCGGCTTAGACAATCCCCTCAACTGCCTGCTGCTTGGAACTATTGTTGGTCACCTTGGCCAAGCCCAGGATCACGCTTACGAGGAGGTCCTCCTCCCTCCTCAGCCCCCTCAAATAGTCGAAAAGGGGCTGCAACCTCACGCAATCTGTGTACACATGGAATACGGGCTCATCAAGACTGTATCCCCTACTTATACGTGCTCAAAGACAATCAATACCCATCAACTGTTTCTCTTAACCGTAACAATGTAATTGACATTAACGAACCCTAACAATGTAATTGACATTAATGGTGAGGGTGGGGGGGGGGGGGGGGGGGGGGGGGTGCGGTGTGTGGGTGGTGCTAGGAGGAGATTTTTCATTCTCTCCACTTGTAAGCTGGAACCCCTAATCACCCCAAACACTGCACTGCCCCCACCACCCAACCAGATATTAACCCCAACATCTGACCCACTTCTGGAATGCCTGTGAACAAACAGCTCACCAACTGCTTTAACTGCCTGGCCATCATCTGCTTCCTTTTGCAACACCCTCGTGACCACAAACAGGATGCAGTCTCCCAAACAGGTCTTCCTCCCCAACGTGTGGGAAGGTTGGCCCACCTCATTTCAACTCACCTACTGCTGAAGCCCTCCTCTGCGCCTCTGCCCTTTTCCAGAACAGACTGCTCCGGCACTATCCGGCACTACTGGGTTACGTGGGGCGGTTGTAAATGTACTTCCAGTACAGCACTGGGAGCGCTGGATGGGGGTTATGGGCTCCAGAGACAGAGAAGGACACAGACCCACAACCTTCTGACACGCGGTGGGGGAGGAAGAGGGGCACCTCTTGAAAACCTCTCACAAAAAATGGAAGGGGCAAGTTTGCGACTGAAGCAAAATGTTCTTTGAGAAAGAACAGGGATTCTGGCATCAACCTGTCTTACAGAATCATAGAGGAGGCTGCTCGGCCCATCATGTCAATGCTGGCTCTCCGCGAGAGCACCTCAGCTAATCCCACCACTACTCCCCGTAGCCCTTCAGCTGTTTCTTCAGTTAATGATTGAATTCCCTTTTGAAAGCCTCAATTGAACTGCCTCCACCACACTCTCAGGCCGTGCATTCCAGATCCTAACCACTCGCAGCATGAAGGAGTTTCTCCTCCTGTCTCTATTGCTTCTTTTGTCAAGCACCTTATATCCATGCCCCTCTCGTTCTCAATCTTTCCGCCAATGGGAACAGTTTCCCCCTACCGACTCTGTCCAGACCACGCACGGTTTTGGACACCTCTTATCAAATCTCCTCTCAGCCTCCTCTTCTCCAAGGAAAACAGTCCCAGCTTCTCCAATCTATCTTCATAACTCAAGTTGCTCATCCCTGGAGCCATTCTCGTGAATCTTTTCTGCATCCTCTCTAATGCTTTCACATCCTTTCTGAAGTGCGGTGCCCAGCGCTGGACGTAATACTCAGCTGAGGCTGAATCTGTGTCGTATACAAGTTTAACATAACCTCCTTGCTCTTGCACTGTATGCCCCCATTAATAAAGCCCAGGATACTGTATACTGTATTAACCACTTTCTCAACCTGTCCTGCCACCTTCAACGAATTGTGCACATATACCCCCAGGTCCCTCTTCTCCTGCATCCCCTTAAGAGCTTAGAGGTTTTCTTGGATGTGCAGATATAGGAGTCCAAAATGATGATGGGATTAAGGTAGGATGGATATGGAGAAATCATTTTTCTCTGATAGGGAAATTTAAAGCGAGGGAACATAATCTCAAAAAATGAGATAGGTCATTCAGGAACGAAATCAGGAAGAACCTTTCCCACACCAAGGGCTGTGGAAATCTGGAACTCACTCCCTGAAAAAGTTCAACTGGAGATTCAACTGTCATTCTTTGAGAGGGTGCGGAAGAGATTGACCAGAATGGTCCCAAGGGATGATGGGATCTTAGAGACGGGGTTAGGGTTGGAGAAGCTGGGGTTGCTCTCCTTGGGGCAAAGGAGATTGAGGGGGGAGGATTTGATAGAGTTGGGCAAGACGATGACAGGTTTGGATCAGGTAGACAAAGGAAAGCTGTTCCCATTGGCTGATGGGACAAGGACTGGGCGGGGGACACAAATTTAAGGCTTTGGGTAAAGGGAGGGGGGGCAGTGATGTGAGGAAGAGCTTTTTTTTTAAACACAGCGAGTGCTAATGACCTGGAACTCGCTGCCCATGAGTGGGTTGGAAGTGGAGACAATGAATGATCTCAAAAGGAAATTGGATGGACGCTTGAGGGAAATAAACTTGCAGGGATAGGGTAGGGAGACGGGACTGGTAAACTGCACGACAGAGAGCTAGCATGGGCCAAATGGCCTCCTTCTCTGCTGTTGTGAAAGCCCGTGTGCTTTTAGGGGGGGATAAAACCTATGTTTTATGTTGGGGTGATGGTCTCTTTAAGAGCTGGCTTTCTCTGAAAGGCTTCTGGGAAAGCACCTTGTTTCCAGAAACTTACCACGTGACCCACAATCATCTGGGAGATGAACAATAGGGTAAGAGTCAACAAGAAGTTAATTATAGGGGCGAGCAGATTCAGTGTGTCTGGATCTTTTCAAGCAGGTTCCTTTTGAGTTTAAAACTCAAGAGATGTTCAAACACTTAGAGATGTTCAAAACCATGAGGGGGCTGGACAGATTAAATAGGGAGAAGCTGTTCCCGCTCATAAAAGGATCAAGAACGAGAGGGGCACAGATTTAAAGTGATTTGCAAAAGAGGCAAACGTGATGTGAGAAAAAACTCTTTCACGCAGGGAATGGTTCGGGTCTGGAATGCACTGCCTGGAAGTGTGGTGGAGGCAGGTTCAATTGTGGCATTGGATGATTATTTGAGTAGAAACAATGTGTAAGGATACAGGGAAAAGGCAGGACAATGGCATTTGGTCATAATGCTCATCTGGAGTGCTGGTGTAGACACGGTGGGCTGAATGGCCTTCTTCTGTGCCGTTAAAATTCTGTGAAAAGAAACCAGCTGCAGAACAGGGAACATCTCTTTCCAGTAGAATCCAGTTGAAATTCAGGGTGCTGGCTAAAATAGTTTAAAACTCTTGTTAACTGAAGGACTCCACTAATAGTAAGATGATCTTCTGTGATTGCCAAGCCGAGAACGTTGGCTCAGGATTTAGGAGCAGGAGTAGGCCATTCTGCCCTTCAGCGTCTGCTCCGCCATTCAATAAGATCATGACCGATCTGGTTGTGGTCTCAACTCCACTTATCGGTCTGCCCCCACCCCCGTAACCCTAGACTCCCTTATCTATCAAAAATCTGTTTAACTTAGCTTTGAATAAATTAATTAACCCAGCATCCACTGCTTTCTGGGGAAGAAAATTCCACAGAAGAAAGACCCTTTGTCTCTTCCTGCGACGCTCTGGTTATCATTAGTTAAATTGCTACACTGCTCTATTCCCTCGTTGGTTCCCTTGATTTACCACATCTTCTCTCACATTTAGTTAGCTTAAAGCCCTCTCTACCACCCCGGTTATACGACTCGCCAGAACGTTGGTCCCAACACAGTTCAGATGAAGACCGTCCCTAAGGTACAGCTCCCACTTTCCTCAGTACTGGTGCCGGTGCCCCATGAATCCCCACACCAGCCTTTGAGTCATGCATTCATCTCTGTGATCTTATTAACCCTACCCACAATTTGCTCGTGGCTTAGGTAGTAATCCAGAGATTATTACCTTTGAGGTTCTGCTTTTTAATTTACCCCCTAGCTTCTCTTACTCCCTAAGCAGAAACTCTTTCCTAGTTATATCTATGTCATTGGTACCTAGATGGACCATGACCACTGGATCCTCCCCCTCCCACTGCTAATTCCTCTACAGCCCCAGGCAGGGGTCCCATAGCCTAGCACCAGGCAGGCAACACAGCCGTCTGGACTCCTGCTGTGAGCTGCAGAGAACTGTGTCTATCCCCCTGACTATACTGTCCCCTACTACCACTACATTCCTATTTACTCCCCTCGCTTGAATGCCAACTGTACCACGGTGGCATGGTCAGTTCATTCATTCACCTGCAGCCCCTACTCTCATCCATACAAGCTGCAAGAGCCACGTGTCTGTCGGACAACTGCAAAGGCTGAGGCTCCTCCACTTCTACCTTCTCTGCCCCCCTTGAGAAGGGGGAGAGAGAGAGAGAGATGCAAAACTCCAGTGTTAAAGCATATTAGAAATAGGAGAGTTCTGACTGAGGTGGCTATGTTTAAGACGTTAGCTAAGCCCCTACTGAACTGGGAATCCACAGTGGGACAGTTGAGGAGATTTGGAGGGAAAACCTTTCCGGAATTAAGTGAAAGGTACAAGAAATCTCAGCTCATCTACAATTTTAAAAAATTCATTCATGGGATGTGGGTGTTGCTGGCTAGGCCAGCATTTATTGCCCATCCCTAGTTGCCCTTTGAGAAGGTGGTGGTGAGCTGCCTTCTTGAACCGCTGCAGTCCATGTGGTGTAGGTACACCCACAGTGCTGTTAGGGAGGGAGTCCCAGGATTTTGACCCAGCGACAGTGAAGGAACGGCCGATATATTTCCAAGTCAGGGTGGTGTGTAGCTTGGAGGGGAGCTTGCAGGTGGTGGCATTCCCATACGCCTGCTGCCCTTCTAGATGGTAGTGGTCGTGGGTTTGGAAGGTGCTGTCGAAGAAGCTTTGGTGAATTCCTGCAGTGCATCTTGTAGATGGTACACACACTGCTGCTACTGTGCGTCGGTGGTGGAGGGAGTGAATGTTTGTGGATGTGGTGCCAATCAAGCGGGGCTGCTTTGTCCTGGATGGTGTCGAGCTTCTTGAGTGTTGTGGGAGCTGCGCTCATCCAGGCAAGTGGAGAGTATTCCATCACACTCCTGACTTGTGCCTTGTAGATGGTGGACAGGCTTTGACTCTTTGAAACCATAGTGAACCCAAGTGGTTAATCTTCTAATTTCTGGTAAGTATCTGACTTGAGTTTACTTGAGGGGAGAGTGTATGTCAAATGGGTGCAGAAGGAAAGTGGAGTTAAGAAGTTCAGTAAGCATCTATGTTGATTGCATTTTTAATATCTTTAAGCTAACTATTAAGTTATTAGTGTTCACGTTCTTTGATTTTTGTGCATTAAAATTGCTGTGATTTGAACCGTGAACCGAGCAGCTTCATCCTTTAAGTATATACCTGGATTTTCGGATTCTAAAACAAAAATAAATTAACCTTACTGGCCACTCCTGAGATCGTAACACTACGAAGCTTTTCAAGACTGAGACTTGATCGATTTTATTGGGCCGAGAGTTTTGGAGGGAGATGAAGCTGAGCCAGGTAGATGAGTTAGAATACAGATTATCCAGGGTCTTGCTGAACGGAGGGAGGAGTAGCCATGAGGGATGAATGACATCCTCCTGTTCCTATCCCGATTGGGAGTGCGTAAGGTTAAGGATACAATTGAGGACCTTTTTTCCTATTCGTTCATGGGATGAGGGCATTGCTGCCCAGGCCAGCATTGTATTGCCCATCCCTAATTTAAGAGTCAACCACATTGCTGTGGGTCTGGAGTCACATGTAGGCCAGACCGGGTAAGGATGGCAGATTTCCTTCCCTAAAGAGACATTAGTGAACCAGAGGGGTTTTTATTGTAAAGGGTTAATGTAAACAGAGTCTACATCATCGGTGATGTAAGATCACAGGACAACAGAGTATGCTGAGAGATAGTTCTATGTGGAGCCTCGTGCTAAGCCTTAACCTGTACATATGTTAGGAGGAGGTATATTAAAAGTTAAACTTTACTGCCTCCAGCAATCTCTATCGATCCTAACCAAGGACAATCTCAGCTAGGACCCACAATAATGATAACAGACTATCCAGCCCTTTAATTATTTTTTTAGACCTCTCTCAGGTCATCTCCACTCTGCTCTGAAATAAACAGACCAAAGTCACAAGAAATAGTTGCAGGAGTGGACCATTCAGCCCCTCGAGCCTGCTCCCCCATTCAATACAATCATGGCTGATCTTGGGCTTCAACTCCACTTTCCCACCCGCTCCCCCATATCCCTCAATTCCCTGAGACACCAAAAATCTATCTATCCCAGCCATAAATATATTCAACGATGGAGCATCCACAACCCTCTGGGGTAGAGAATTCCAAAGATTCACAACCGTTTGAGTGAAGAAATTTCTCCACATCTCAGTCCTAAATGATCGACCCCTTATCCTGAGACTGGGCCTCCATGTTTTAGATTCCCCCGACCAGTGGAAACAATCTCTCTGCATCCACCCTGTCACAACCGCTTCAGAATCTTGTAGGTTTCAATGAGATCCCCTCTCATTCTTCTAAACTCCAGAGAATGTAGACCCAATTTACTCAACCTCTCATTATTGGTCAACTCCCCTCATCCCAGGGGAGCCTTTGCTCTACTGTCTCCAATACAAGTACATCCTTTCTTAAATGTGGGGAACAAAACTGCACTCCGTATTCCAGATGTGGTCTCACCAAAGCCCCATACAGCCCACGACTGCTACCATCCAGAATACAAGGGTAGCAGACACATGGGAACACCACCACCTGCAAGTTCCCCTCCAAGTCACTCACCGCCCTGACTTGGGAATATATTGGCCGTTCCTTCACTGTCGCTGGGTCAAAATCCTGGAACTCCCTCCCTAACAGCACAGTGGATGTACCTAGACCACATGGACTGCAGCAGTTCAAGAAGGCAGCTCACCACCACCTTCTCAAGGGGCAATTAGGGTTGGGTAATGAATGCTGGCCCAGCCAGCGACGCCCATATCCGCAAATGAATTTTTTAAAAATGGTAATAAGACTTCCTTATTCTTGTGCTCCAATCCCTTTGCAATAAAGGCCAACATTGTGGTCTTTTAGTGGATTTGCCGAACTAAATTTCTTTAAGATAGAAATTGGTCTCACAGCTTTTCTCCAGAACTTTTCCAAAGCCACTATATCACCCACCATATGTGGGGACCAAACTGGGCCAGTGCTTTAGATGTGGTCTGACTAGCAGTCTCTATAGTGAAAAAAATGGTGCCTTAGATTTACATACCAGTACAAACCAAGAAGGAACAAAGTAAAGAATTTGCTTTCCTGTAGCACCCTTAACATCCTCAGGACATTCCAAAGCGCTTTACAGCCCATGAATAGTTATTGTTGTAATCCAGGAAAGAGGACAGCCAATTTGCACACAGCAAGCTCACACAAACAGCAAGGAGATAATGACCAGCGATGTAGCTTGAAGGAGAAATATTTACCCCACGATACTGGGTAAAACTCTCCCTCTGCTCTTCTTCCAAATATCGGCTGTGGGAGCTTTAACAGCCACCTGAGAGGGCAGACGGGGCCTTGCCTAAAGGTCTCATCTGAAAGACGGCACCTCCGACAGTGTGGTGCTCCCTCAGTACCGGCACTGGGAGTGTCGGTCTGGATTTTGTACTCAGGTGCCTCAAGTGGGATTCGAACCCACAGCTTTCCGCCTCGGAGGTGAGCGTGCCACCACAGGGGGAGATGGTGGCGTAGTGGTAAGGTCGCTGGGCTAGTAATCCAGAGGCCCAGGCTAATGCTCTGGGGACATGGGTTCAAATCCCCACCAAGGCCGCTGGTGGAATTTAAATTCTATTAATAAAATCTGGAATTGAAAGCTAGTCTCAGTGATGGCGACCATGTCGTAGAAACCCATCTGGGTCACTAATGCCCATTTAGGGAAGGAAATCTGCCCTCCTTACCCGGTTTGGCCTACACGTGACTCCAGGCCTACAGCAAATGTGGTTGACTCTTAACTGCCCCCTGAAATGGCCGAGCGAGACACTCAGTTCAAGGGTAATTAGGGATGGGCAACAAATGCTGGCGACTGCCCACATCCCATTAAAAAATAATAACGGTGAGCGTTAATTTGAATATCTCGATCTTGGCGGTGAGCCGGATCGGAGATGGTTTCAGGGGAATTTTCTCGGCTCACACCCGGCGCACCCTCTCACCGCGGTGACAGCCGGCGGCCTTACCTTGAGGCGGCTGTCCTGAATTCGGAAGTTGGCCCTCCCAGCCTCGTTCGCATGGATGTTTCCCAGGTCACCAACGTGCTGTAAGAGAGGCACCGATGAGGAAACGTTGAGGGCCAGTAATCGGCAAAAATTTGGGAAACGGTTGTGAAATGAAGCCGAGCTTCTGGGGTTCAAGGAAGATCCTTGGGGGGTTGGGGGTTGGTCCCAGAATTGGATGGTCCTGGGAAAAAGTGCGTTAAAGCATGAAAGGGAACGATGTAAGTGGAGGGGGGCGGAGTTTGAAAAGGACTGGGAATTTCAACAACAACATTCCCATCAAACACTCCCAGGACAGGTACAGCACGGGGTTAGATACAGAGTAAAGCTCCCTCTACACTGTCCCCATCAAACACTCCCAGGACAGGTACAGCACGGGGTTAGATACAGAGTAAAGCTCCCTCTACACTGTCCCCATCAAACACTCGCAGGACAGGTACAGCACGCGGTTAGATACAGAGTAAAGCTCCCTCTACACTGTCCCCATCAAACACTCGCAGGACAGGTACAGCACGGGGTTAGATACGGAGTAAAGCTCCCTCTACACTGTCCCCATCAAACACTCCCAGGACAGGTACAGCACGGGGTTAGATACAGAGTAAAGCTCCCTCTACGCTGTCCCCATCAAACACTCCCAGGACAGGTACAGCACGGGGTTAGATACAGAGTAAAGCTCCCTCTACACTGTCCCCATCAAACACTCCCAGGACAGGTACAGCACGGGGTTAGATACAGAGTAAAGCTCCCTCTACACTGTCCCCATCAAACACTCCCAGGACAGGTACAGCACGGGGTTAGATACAGAGTAAAGCTCCCTCTACACTGTCCCCATCAAACACTCCCAGGACAGGTACAGCACGGGGTTAGATACAGAGTAAAGCTCCCTCTACACTGCCTCCATCAAACACTCCCAGGACAGGTACAGCACGGGGTTAGATACAGAGTAAATCTCCCTCTACACTGTCCCCATCAAACACTCCCAGGACAGGTACAGCACGGGGTTAGATACAGAGTAAAGCTCCCTCTACACTGTCCCCATCAAACACTCCCAGGACAGGTACAGCACGGGGTTAGATACAGAGTAAAGCTCCCTCTACAGTGTCCCCATCAAACACTCCCAGGACAGGTACAGCACGGGGTTAGATACAGAGTAAATCTCCCTCTACACTGTCCCCATCAAACACTCCCATGACAGGTACAGCACAGGGTTGTATTCACCCCAATAATGCGCTCAAATGGAGAATGTGCTGTGCGACTTTCCTATTTCTTATACCTGCTGTCTGACTGCCTTCCTGCATGAAATTTCCCCCATCAGGGGCAATTTATTTTGTGGGGATTTCCCATCCTCTGGGTTAGGGGAATTGCTCCTATTGTTTATAACCTGCAAGCCAAATGGAAGATTGGTTTGGACAACCTAGGCTCCCGGCTGAAGGGAATGATGGAAACCTCCGCCAGACATACTGTGCAGTCACCCTCAGGACTACAGTCTGTGTGGGCACAGAGCCAGCCAGACCTCACTTACCCGATCGGTGTCGTCCGGCCCACCGTGCCTATTCTCTCCTGGGTTGTAGTGGTCGCCACAACTGTGGAAGGACGACATACAAAGCTTTAATCCATGGTGAGAATGTCACAAAGGGGCTTCAGTCATAGCCCAGTGTGACTCTCTGAGTCAGAGGGACCCGGGTTTGAGTTCTCTCCAGAGAGTGGAGTTCCCTACTATATTCCCAGTGTCCGTGCTGAGGGAGCGCCGCACTGTCGGAGGGTCGGCGCCGAGGGAGAGCCGCACTGTCGGAGGGTCGGCGCCGAGGGAGAGCCGCAGTGTCGGAGGGTCAGCGCCGAGGGAGCGCCGCACTGTCGGAGGGTCGGCGCCGAGTGAGCGCCGCACTGTCGGAGGGTCGGCGCCGAGGGAGCGCCGCACTGTCGGAGGGCCGGCGCCGAGGGAGCGCCGCACTGTCGGAGGGTCGGCGCCGAGGGAGCGCCGCACTGTCGGAGGGTCGGCGCCGAGGGAGCGCCGCACTGTCGGAGGGTCGGCGCCGAGGGAGCGCCGCACTGTCGGAGGGTCGGCGCCGAGGGAGCGCCGCACTGTCGGAGGGTCGGCGCCGAGGGAGCGCCGCACTGTCGGAGGGTCGGCGCCGAGGGAGCGCCGCACTGTCGGAGGGTCGGCGCCGAGGGAGGGCCGCAATGTCGGAGGGTCGGCGCCGAGGGAGGGCCGCACTGTCGGAGGGTCGGCGCCGAGGGAGCGCCGCACTGTCGGAGGGTCGGCGCCGAGGGAGCGCCGCACTGTCGGAGGGTCAGAAATGAGGGAGCGCCGCACTGTCGGAGGGTCGGCGCCGAGTGAGCGCCGCACTGTCGGAGGGTCGGCGCCGAGGGAGCGCCGTACTGTCGGAGGGCCGGCGCCGAGGGAGCGCCGCACTGTCGGAGGGTCGGCGCCGAGGGAGCGCCGCACTGTCGGAGGGTCGGCGCCGAGGGAGCGCCGCACTGTCGGAGGGTCGGCGCCGAGGGAGCGCCGCACTGTCGGAGGGTCGGCGCCGAGGGAGCGCCGCACTGTCGGAGGGTCGGCGCCGAGGGAGCGCCGCACTGTCGGAGGGTCGGCGCCGAGGGAGCGCCGCACTGTCGGAGGGTCGGCGCCGAGGGAGGGCCGCAATGTCGGAGGGTCGGCGCCGAGGGAGCGCCGCACGGTCGGTGGGTCGGCGCCGAGGGAGCGCCGCACTGTCGGAGGGTCGGCGCCGAGGGAGCGCCGCACTGTCGGAGGGTCAGAAATGAGGGAGCGCCGCACTGTCGGAGGGTCGGCGCCGAGGGAGCGCCGCACAGTCGGAGGGTCGGCGCCGAGGGAGCGCCGCACTGTCGGAGGGTCGGCGCCGAGGGAGCGCCGCACTGTCGGAGGGTCGGCGCCGAGGGAGCGCCGCACTGTCGGAGGGTCGGCGCCGAGGGAGCGCCGCACTGTCGGAGGGTCGGCGCCGAGGGAGAGCCGCACTGTCGGAGGGTCGGCGCCGAGGGAGCGCCGCACTGTCGGAGGGTCGGCGCCGAGGGAGCGCCGCACTGTCGGAGGGTCGGCGCTGAGGGAGCGCCGCACTGTCGGAGGGTCGGCGCCGAGGGAGCGCCGCACGGTCGGAGGGTCGGCGCCGAGGGAGCGCCGCACTGTCGGAGGGTCGGCGCCGAGGGAGGGCCGCAATGTCGGAGGGTCGGCGCCGAGGGAGGGCCGCACTGTCGGAGGGTCGGCGCCGAGGGAGCGCCGCACTGTCGGAGGGTCGGCGCCGAGGGAGCGCCGCACTGTCGGAGGGTCAGAAATGAGGGAGCGCCGCACTGTCGGAGGGTCGGCGCCGAGGGAGCGCCGCACTGTCGGAGGGTCAGCGCTGAGGGAGTGCCGCACTGTCGGAGGGTCAGTGCTGAGGGAGCACCGCACTGTCGGAGGGTCAGTGCTGAGGGAGCGCCGCACTGTCGGAGGGTCAGTGCTGAGGGAGCGCCGCACTGTCGGAGGGTCAGTGCTGAGGGAGCGCCGCACTGTCGGAGGGTCAGTGCTGAGGGAGCGCCACACTGTCGGAGGGTCAGTACCGAGAGTGCTGCACTGTCAGAGGTGCCGTCTTTCAGGATGAGACATTAAACCGAGGCCCCGTCTGCCCTCTCGGGTGGGTGTAAAAGATCCCACGGCCACTATTGGAAGAAGAACAGGGGGGAGTTCTCCCCGTGTCCTGGGGCCAATATTTATCCCTCACCCAACATCACTAAAAACAGATGATCTGAGTCACTGAAATTGCTATAAACAATTTGGCTGTTGCCAGTGAGATAACCAGGTTGTGAAAGACAGTCCCAGGACATCAGTTTGAGAACCTGATCTTGGTTTTGAGAAACAATTCAGGAACTGAAAGCCTGTTATTGTAGAAGTGACCACAGAAACATCAGATTGCAAATTCCCAACTGGTCCCTGAGTTCACGTGACTCCCGACACACCCAGACATGTTGCCTCACGGCCGCCCCTCGGAAATGCTCGAGGGAACCCCTTGGATTCTCAACGTGCGCCGGCCCCGGGCACTGCAGCAGCTCATCACCAACTTCTCAGGGGGCAGTGAGGGGATGGGCAACAGCCAGGCAGCCTCGCCAGCAACGCCCGTCTCCTGAGAACGAACGGAGAAGAAAATTGGGCCTGTGATGCCTGCCATGGCTAAATAGCCAGCCAGTACCATGTGCCCAGGCTCAAGAATCGACCAGGGTGCTAAAAATCCGGCACTCATCTCCCAACACAGGGGAGGAAAGAGAGATGGCGAGGAAGGGCACTCCATCTCACTATCTCCCTCACACACTCACGGGCGACAGTCTACCTGAGGCAGGAGCTGGTCAGGTCCCCGAATTCATGCACATGTAAGCCGTGCAGGCCGGGTTTCAGTCCATCGATCGTTCCCTCGATGAGGCACTGCTTCTCCGAGAGCTGCAGGAACCGCACTGCGCCCTTGATGTCGCCCTCTGGGCCCAGCATCGCTACAGCAGCACCCAGGTCCTCTGTGGAGAAAAGGGCATGTGGGCACAAGTTAGATACAGAGTAAAGCTCCGTCTACACTGTCCCCATCAAACACTCCCAGGACAGGTACAGCACGGGGTTAGATACAGAGTAAAGCTCCCTCTACACTGTCCCCATCAAACACTCCCAGGACAGGTACAGCACGGGGTTAGATACAGAGTAAAGCTGCCTCTACACTGTCCCCATCAAACACTCCCAGCTCAGGTACAGCACTGGGTTAGATACAGAGTAAAGCTCCCTCTACACTGTCCCCATCAAACACTCCCAGGCCAGGAATAGCACGGGGTTAGATACAGAGTAAATCTCCCTCTACACTGTCCCCATCAAACACTCCCAGGGCAGGTACAGCACGGGGTTAGATACAGAGTAAAGCTTCCTCTACACTGTCCCCATCACATACTCCCAGGGCAGGTACAGCACGGGGTTAGATACAGAGTAAAGCACCCTCTACACTGTCCCCATCAAACACTCCCAGGACAGGTACAGCACAGGGTTAGATACAGAGTAAAGCGCCCTCTACACTGTCCCCATCAAACACTCCCAGGACAGGTATAGCACGGGGTTAGATACAGAGTAAAGCTCCCTCTACACTGTCCCCATCAAACACTCCCAGGACAGGTACAGCACGGGGTTAGATACAGAGTAAAGCTCCCTCTACACTGTCCCCATCAAACACTCCCAGGACAGGTACAGCACGGGGTTAGATACAGATTGAATCTCCCTCTACACTGTCCCCATCAAACACTCCCAGGGCAGGTACAGCACGGGGTTAGATACAGAGTAAAGCTTCCTCTACACTGTCCCCATCAAACACTCCCAGGACAGGTACAGCACGGGGTTAGATACAGAGTAAAGCTCCCTCTACACTGTCCCCATCAAACACTCCCAGGACAGGTACAGCACGGGGTTAGATACAGAGTAAAGCTTCCTCTACACTGTCCCCATCACATACTCCCAGGGCAGGTACAGCACGGGGTTAGATACAGAGTAAAGCTTCCTCTACACTGTCCCCATCAAACACTCCCAGGACAGGTACAGCACGGGGTTAGATACAGAGTAAAGCTCCCTCTACACTGTCCCCATCAAACACTCCCAGGACAGGTACAGCACGGGGTTAGATACAGAGTAAAGCTCCCTCTAGACTGTTCCCATCAAACACTCCCAGGACAGGTACAGCACGGGGTTAGATACAGAGTAAAGCTCCTTCTACACTGTCCCCATCAAACACTCCCAGGGTGCGCTAGGCAGTAAATTAGAACCCTAATAACTCCCGGTATTCTGGGTGATTGTACTCACTGAAAGCGGTAGGGCCCATTCCTTTCAGCACGGCCCGTCTCCCTGTGCTCTCTATTAGCGCTTGCACTTCCCCAGATGTCAGTGTCGTGTCGATGAGCACCTGCTCTGAACTCACATTGATATCCACCAAGTGGATTCCTGCAGCAAATCGGAAACAAGTCAGTCAGAGCACAGTTTCTGCACCATCAGCATCCAATCCCTTTACACTGGCCATCATAATTCCTGAAAGGGAGGATGGCACAGTTATTAGTATACCTCTTATCGCCTACTAACCTATGAACCCACCCGCACCCCCAAAATGCTACCTTGCCCAGTTATTATAATTTTAATGGGGCATCTGTGATTGCCACTTCATTTGAAAAGAGGGTCCTTCAACCAAAAACGCTCAAGAACCACTAGGATAATCGGCCATGAAAGGAATCACAGCCAAGGCAGATTTGCAACATGCTGCACTCAACGTTCACACACACACGTACTTGCAATGTGGGCGTGTGAGAGAGTGTGTGACGCTGACAAACACACTCACACGCATTGATCCACGTGCACGCTCACGCAATGTCACATTCTCTCACATATACTGACACACAGTCCCTCCCTAACAGCACCATGGGTGCACCTACGCCCTATGGACTGCAGCGGTTCAAGAAGGCCTTCTCACCACCGCCTTCTCAAGGGCAACTAGGAATGGGCAATAAATGCTGGGCCCAGCCAGCGAAGCCCACATCATGCAAACGAATAAAAAAAATACACTCTCACAATGTCACACTTTCTCGCACACACAGTGACCCACACACACGTTACACCCTTGAACATACACTCATCACACTCGCACACACAATGACCCACACACACGTCATGCCCTTGAACATACACTCATCACACTCGCACACACAATGACCCACACACACGTCACGCCCTTGAACATAGACTCATCACACTCGCACACACAATGGCACACACACGCTTTCTCACACGCAATTTTTAAAATTCATATATGGAATGTGGGGTTCACTGGCTAGACCAGCATTTATTGCCCATCCCTAACTGTACTTGTGAAGGTGGTGGTGAGCTGCCTTCTTGAACCGCTGCAGTCAACTCTCAAACGCAATGACACACACACATGTCACGTCCTCTCACACGCAATGACACACACGTCACGTTCTCTCACACGCAATGACACACACGTCACGTTCTCTCACACGCAATGACACACACACACACGTCATGTTCTCTCACACGCAATGACACACACAAACACGTCACGTTCTCTCACACGCAATGACACACACACGTCACGTTCTCTCACACGCAATGACACACACACACGTCACGTTCTCTCACACGCAATGACACACACACGTCACGTTCTCTCACACGCAATGACACACACACACACGTCACGTTCTCTCACACGCAATGACACACACACGTCACGTTTTCTCACACGCAATGACACACACACACACGTCACGTTCTCTCACACGCAGTGACACACACACACACGTCACGTTCTCTCACACGCAATGACACACACACACACGTCACGTTCTCTCACACGCAATGACACACACACACGTCACGTTCTCTCACACGCAATGACACACACACACGTCACGTTCTCTCACACGCAATGACACACACACTTACGTCACGTTCTCTCACACGCAATGACATACACACACACACACGTCACGTTCTCTCACACGCAATGACACACACACACACGTCACGTTCTCTCACACGCAATGACATACACACACACACACGTCACGTTCTCTCACACGCAATGACACACACACACACGTCACGTTCTCTCACACGCAATGACACACACACACACGTCACGTTCTCTCACACGCAATGACACACACACACGTCACGTTCTCTCACACACAATGACACACACACACACGTCACGTTCTCTCACACACAATGACACACACACACGTCACGTTCTCTCACACGCAATGACACACACACATACACACACGTCACGTTCTCTCACACGCAATGACACACGTACACACGTCACGTTCTCTCACACGCAATGACACACACACGTCACGTTCTCTCACACGCAATGACACACACAACGTCACGTTCTCTCACACGCAATGACACACACACACACATCACGTTCTCACACGCAATGACACACACACACACATCACGTTCTCTCACACGCAATGACACATACACGTCACGTTCTCTCACACGCAATGACACACACACACATGTCACGTTCTCCCACACGCAATGACACACACACGTCACGTTCTCTCACACGCAATGACACACACACACGTCACGTTCTCTCACACGCAATGACACACACACGTCACGTTCTCACACGCAATGACACACACACACACGTCACGTTCTCTCACACGCAATGACACACACACACGTCACGTTCTCTCACACGCAATGACACACACACACATCACGTCACGTTCTCACACGCAATGACACACACACACACGTCACATTCTCTCACACGCAATGACACACACACGTCACGTTCTCTCACACGCAATGACACACACACACATCACGTCACGTTCTCTCACACGCAGTGACACACACACACATCACGTCACGTTCTCTCACATGCAATGACACACACGTCATGCTTTTTCACACGCAATGACACGTCACGTTCTCACACAATGACACACACATCACGTTCTCTCACACACAATGACACATGCACATTAAGCTCTCTCAGATGCAATGACACACGCACATGCCACACTCTGCCACACGCAAATGGCGCACACTCTCATACACACAATGATGGACAATCTCTCATACACACATTAACACATGGCATATTAATTGTATAATTAAGGATAAGGATATATGGGTAAAGGGCATTGATTAAGTTACTTGAGTACATTTAAAGAGACAAGCTATTTAAATTTATTAAGTTTTTTTGTTAGTGTCCCTTTAAGGGGATGTCAATTCATTAATTCGTTAATTAGTTTATTTGATTGCCCAAAAGAGTAGAAAGAGAAACTTCTAGAACACTGGGTTGTTGGTTAGCGAGGAAGAAGACATGTAATATTGCATTCTGTAAATAATTCTAGCATTAAGTAAAAGCTTCAAAATGAATCGCACACACCCACACACACACCCACATACAGACACACCCACACACACAGACACACCCATACACACAGACACACCCACACACACAGACACACCCACACCCACACACAGATACACCCACACGCACAGACACACCCACACGCACAGACACACCCACACGCACACAGACATACCCACACGCACAGACACACCCACACGCACAGACACACCCACACCCACACACAGACACACCCACACACACAGACACACCCACACGCACAGACACACCCACACGCACAGACACACGCACCCACACTCACATACGCACCCACACTCACACACCCACACACACTCACACACTCACACACCCACACACACTCACACACCCACACACCCACAGAGACACACACCCACAGAGACACACACCCACAGAGACACACACACACACACAGACACACACACACACACCCACAGAGACACACACACACACACACACA